>NW_007380289.1:0-27292 GCF_000475195.1 Diaphorina citri | reverse complement strand
ATACTTTTCTTCTCTTTTTCAAATTTATCAAATGCCTTTGCATTGGCTTCTTCTTTAAGAGTAGATTTAGAATAATCATTCTTCTGCAACTCTTTTGCCTTAGCTAATACTTGTTTTGCAGACTTCTGGCTATCAGCCACATGTTGATTGATAAAGTTAGCAACAACTTCCCATCTTTGATTTGTTCCTGCTGGAAACACATTGACTGCTTTGATTAACATTTGTAGTTCATCAGAGCTCCACTCATCATTATTGTTATCAAATTTGTCATTAACATGTCCATTTGCAACACTTTCTTTGTTGCTGTTGGTACCATTTGTATATTTTGTGTTATTCACAGGTCGGGTATTTATCACACATTTCCGGCAAGTAGGCCACCTGGAGGCGAGAATGGAAAGTTTTGGCGTCCCGTGCCGCCAACGCATAGCCGGCTATGCCGTCATTATCCTCACACACCATGCACAGCTCTGGGGAGAGGGTTAGGAATGCGCCTACTAGCCTGGAGTAGAATAGAATAATCAATGTTATTAATTGATATATGTAGTAGAATAGAATATTTATCACACATTTCCGGCAAGCAGGCCACCTGGAGGCGAGAATGGAAAGCAGGCCACCTGGAGGCGAGAATGGAAAGTTTTGGCGTCCCGTGCCGCCAACGCATAGCCGGCTATGCCGTCATTATCCTCACACACCATACAAAGCTCTGGGGAGAGGGTTAGGAATGCGCCTACTAGCCTGGAATAGAATAGAATAATCAATGTGATTAATTGATATTGATATATGTAGTAGAATAGAATATTTATCACACATTTCCGGCAAACAGGCCACCTGGAGGCGAGAATGGAAAGTTTTGGCGTCCCGTGCCGCCAATGCATAGCCGGCTATGCCGTCATTATCCTCACACACCATACACAGCTCTGGGGAGAGGGTTAGGAATGCGCCTACTAGCCTGGAATAGAATAGAATAATCAATGTGATTAATTGATATATGTAGTAGAATAGAATATTTATCACACATTTCCGGCAAGCAGGCCACCTGGTCAGCTGATTATCCCCACTACGAGATTTTTACCCCCACTCTCGAATTTTCGGTTCTTGGGTTAAATGTTAAATAAAATACAACAAATATTAGTATTGGTATAAATAGTACTTTAGTAGGACAAGTACACAATGGAATAGGTTTAAAGTGGCATACAAAGCAGCAAATGAAAGTAGCATGCGTTTTTCGGAAACACTTGATATTTAATTTGAAATATTTTTAATTTTTTGACCGTGTAGCAAATTCCACGACTTTTCCAGGTTTTCTTTAAAATTTCACGATTTTCCATGACTTTTGGGGCCGACTTTCAGATTCCACGACTTTTCCAGGTTTTCTAGGTCGCGTATTTTAAACCCTGATAGACTTTCATGTGTGTTAATCTGTTAATTTCACTTACTTGTCACTAGAGGGCGTTGCTTCGCTGTCCTCCACCTGCATGGGTACCTCATCAGTTTTGCTCCCCGGGGAGGTGTCTAATGGGGTCGCGGTCCCTGTGCAAGAATTACAATCCATGGGTTCGCTCAGTACTTTGTTCTCGGAGATGAGGGAGTTCATAATCAGGCCGGTAGATGGCGTGGGTGTCGCGGTCAACATGGAACTGTCCGTTGTGCCATTACTCTACAAGAAGAGAAGATACATAACCATTATCGTTCTATCCTACTGGACAGGTCGATGAACAAAGCCCCTCAACCATACTCTAGATTGCTCTGCAATACATTAGTATTATTACATTAGTATTAACAGTGCTTTATTTATTTATTTATTTTTCAGTAGGAACAAGATTCAGTAAGAACAAGGGGTACAAAATATTCTAAGGCGTTCCTTTATTTAGCTGAAATATCAAGCAGTCAAAACATGAAGAAACATGGTGGTGGTGGTGGTGTTGTTGTTGTTGTTGTAGCGGTTTTAGCTTTCGCCGAATGGTAATGGCAGGATTAAGAAAACATGTCTTTTTGTATCTGCCATAAACCGGGGATGATGGTCTCCAACCATGTTTAATTGGCTCGTCCTGAACCGCATTCAACCATCGTGAGGACTTGTGCTATCTTTATTTACTTATTTATTTACCTTATTAAATAAATTTAATATACCTTATAAATTTTATACTGTCGGCTAAGACTAAAAAGTCCCATTATGCCAACAGTTTAAACAGGCCTCATTTATTTACATCAAACATAAGTACATACATAGGTTTAACATTGAGAAGTATGGAGAAAATTATAAATATAAATATAATTTTCTCTATTTTTTTATAATTAAGCACGGTCTACTGTAATAATTATGTATTGTACCATGTTAAACCCATAAAATACACGAGACCTTGTTTAGACTGCTGGGGTAAAGGGACTTTTTAGTCTCATTCGAGCAGGATAAACAAGGTATATTCTATTCTATTCTATTGTTTCTATTTCTTTATAAGCAGAGTAAGTAGTACTCACATGTGCTGTAGAAAGTGGAACTAGTCGTGTCACTGTGCTAGTGGTTGCGGGTCAGAATCATACAGGTGTTAACAGGACGGGTATCAGGGTGACAGGTACGGGGGCAGGATGGGGTGCAGGCCCACCTGGGGGCTTCACAATGGGCCCGTAGGAGGCCTTGGGCTTTTGAAATTCGGGGAGCCTGTGAAAGAGAAAGCAAGAAGGGGTATTTCATAATAATAAATTAATAACTCAAGAAATGTCTGAACATCACAGCCCTGAACATCACCACGACATCACACGGTCTGAAACATCCACGACAATCTATTACATTAAGGAGCTAAAAAAATGACAACTAAAGTTCATCACATCACGTTATCAGTAAATAGTTTTCTTCAAAATTGAAATTGATACAAGGGCAAGGTTTCATCCTCGAAGAACTGAGTGTGTCAGAGCATGTACATGTGACTTTCGGGCTTTGAAAAAAAGGAGAAAAAAAAAATGGTCGAATGGCCAAATAGGAGCCCATATAAATAGAGCTCCAAGTCCCATACTTTGGTAGATACAAAAAAAAAAAAAAAAAAAAAAAGGGGGGGGGGGGGAATCGAATAACTGTCTAAATTACAAATATAGACCCATATCAACGGGGGGTCAACTCTTATGCTTTATTGGTAGACTCAGTAGTCACTAGTCACTTACCAGTCATTGCAATATAAACTATAGCATTACAACAACTTACCAGTCTACTATAGCATTGCGCAGGGCTCGTCTAGGATGATACATGCTAGGTGGCAGAGTACTTGCATAGTCCTCGGATATAGTGCCATCCTCAGACTCTGTCTCTAGCTTGATGTCGGCCGATATTGATTCGTCTGGAAATAAAAGGAAAAGTAATTGGGAAAACTGAATTAAAATGTAGAAGTGAAAGAAAGAAAAAGAAGAAGAATGTGACATAAAAAATAGATAAATTCACTTTACCCACAAGACAAGAGAGAGGTAATAAGAGAGTATGGGGAAGTTCTCTCGTCGATTCCGGGACGATAAGACCTCCGTTGTTACAGTTCCCTCGAACAATCCTCTCCAAGAAAAAATCTCATTATTATTATTTTAATAGGTTTGATAGAGGGAACTGTAACTGCTAAGGTCTTATCGTCCCGAAATCGAAGAGAGAAGGAAGACAGGATAGGAGAAAGCCAGCCGTTCCGAGACCGAAACTTATCCGTTCAGGATAAAATCCGCCCCGGGCGGGAATCGAACCCGCGACCTAGCGCTTACAAGGCAGACGCGCTACCCTCCAAGCTAACTAGGCTGGTTCTACTCCCTGTTTAAAGTTTCCCAGCCAGACTGCTGTTCTCACGAAACTGAGAGCATAAAAAAATCTTAAAACTTACTTACAAAGTATGGATACATCGCTTGAAACTTACTGAGTTCTGGTTTGATATCAGCGCTACATTTACTCCACTGTGCCAAAGTATGGATAGCTATAAAATTGGCGCCGTATTCACAGTTGGGATTGGTCAGAACGCCGCGAATTTTCGGTATAATATCCGGGGATCTTCCTGGAAAAAAATCAAAAGACAAGATTGTGATGTGGTGAAATATGTACATATAAGGTAGTGCTTTGATTATATGTAATCAGCTTATAACAAGATGTCCCATTATGCTAAGATGTTAACAGGGTCGGCATTTCTTGACAGTCTCTCAATCAGCCCTAGGGTGATTGCTTTGGGCTGATATTTGGTTTTGGTTACAAATTTTACGAATGGAAGCCCTTCGTACTCAACCTTTGCTATTTCTTTAGCAAAGGGAAATTTCAGGCCCTGCCTGTTTACAGCCCCCAGCCAGACTAATACGCTACTACTATTATTATTGTGGTCAAATTCTCGAATTATATTGAGGATAAAATTTCATTCCTTGGCTGGGATTGAACCTACGCCCTCCTCTTTACCAGGTGAGCGTATTGATCTTTACACCACAGAGGTAGAAGACTGAGATTTTCAAATTAGTTATCCTAGATTATAGGGTCCTTGGATCTTCTTCATACTTCAAGAAAGCCTTTGAACTTGTCATTTAATAGACCAAGACCTGTTGGATACCCAAAGAAGACATAAACTATGGTCTAGATTAGTCTAGAAAAACTCACCTTGATAAGGTCCTAGAAATATTCTCTTCTGGTCATAATCATTAGCGTGTATGTTATCCCATATGATTGGGGGCCTCCTCAGAACTTCTGTAATATCTTCTATGTTTTCTACGGTGAGGAGACGAGAGATTACTTTGGGTCCTGTGAAGCGAAACAGAACAATATTTTCTTGTTAGTAAAGTTATTGTTGGTGTTGTTGTTGCTTTCTAATGCCTGAGATTGACTATAACGTAATTTTTCTACATAGTTCATCTTGAGAATGGGGTAACACCCGAAATACGCGTATAGATAAAACTCGCACTTGGTGCCCGCGTGTTCGCTACGCGGAGTTGCGGTCGCGCTGCGCGCTCCCGGAGCTTCACGGGGTTGTGCATGGGGTCGCGCTTTGCGCTCCCTTGTTTACGGTCGCGCTGCGCACTTCCGGGGGCTTCGCGGGGTGTGCATGGGGTCGCGCTTTGAGGTCCCTTGTTAACGATCGCGCTGCGCGCTCCCGGGAGCTTCGCGGGGTGAGCATGAGGTCGCGCTTCGCGCTCCCTTGGCTTCGCCCCTGAAATCTAATATCGTCCCTGAGTTTTATAGAAATGAAAACTAAAAGCGTGAGAAAATATTAAACGTAGGAAAACCTAGCTAAATTATACTAGCTGAATTCCGTCGCTTCGCTCCGGAATCCCGCTAGTTCATCCCGAGGCATGGCCAAGCTTGTGGAAAAGGCATGGCCGAACTTGTATTTTTATCAAACTAAAAACATAAACGAAACTCAATATTAGGCGAGCGAGGAAAAGTTTTCTCTCCCGCAGACTCTGCTTTCTGTGTATTTCTTATGGAGATTTTAGCGATGAAAAATTGATCATACCTATCTCAGGATCGGTTTAGATTTTCGCAAAATCCTTTCTTATTGCACATCTAGACCATAAAAGGAATATTCCTACCAAATTTCAGCTTTGTAGGTGTTGTGGTTCTCGAGATAGAGCGATCAGTGTGTGAACTATGAAATGTGAACTATGAATGGATCTCGTTTTTATAATATAAGACTAGCTGAATTCCGTCGCTTCGCTCCGGAATCCCGCTAGTTCATCCCGAGGCATGGCCTAACTTGTAGAAAAGGCATGGCCGAACTTGTAGAAAATAATAAAAAATACGGTCGCGCTGCGCGCTCCCTATTAGCTGCATAGTTGTCAAACTAAAAACATAAACGAAACTCAAATATTAGGGGAGCGAGGAAAAGTTTTCTCTCCCGCAGTCTCTGTACTCTGTGTATTTCTTATGGAGATTTTAGCGATGAAAAATTGATCATACCTATCTCAGGATCGGTTTAGATTTTCGCAAAATCCTTTCTTATTGCACACCTAGACCATAAAAGGAATATTCCTACCAAATTTCAGCTTTCTAGGTGTTGTGGTTCTCGAGATAGAGCGATCAGTGTGTGAAATGTGAATGAGTGAATGGATCCTGTTCTTATAATATAAGATTGCAGAGGATCTTTGATGATAAAGGTTCTACTAGTAAAACTAGTTCAGTAAAGTGTAGAAACTGTAGAACTGACTTAGAAAGGCTCATACAGATGATACGAGGCCCAAATGACTCAAAGAAATAGCTCATCATTAAAGGGACTTTAACTTCTAAAAAAAGGTCCCCGAAAACCCAATGAAATCTCATGTTTCTGAAATTGCATTAACAAACCGGATCGGAAGTTGATGGAAAAAAATCTGAATGCGGCCTCAAATAGTCAGCAACACCATGTGATGTCCAAGACAGTCATCCAAATATCAACCATGCTCAACGTTGCTTTAGTTACCTGTCCACATGATGTCAATTTCCTTGGCCAGTTTAGATCCAAGTGTGTTTAGATACTCTGAGTTTTTCACATTGGGTACAGCTCGCGTGGAACAGAATTGAGTCACTCCTCCAGACAACAACCCAGCTCAAGGTTGCTTAACTTTAAAGGTCAAGGATTTACTTACCTGTCCACATAATGTCAATTTCCTTGGCCAATTTAGAGCCCAATGTATTCAGATACTCTGAGTTTTTCACATTGGGTACAGCTCGTGTGGAACAATATTGAGTCACTCCTCCAGATATTAACCATACTCGATGTGGCTTAACTTACCTGTCCACATGATGTCAATTTCCTTGGCCAATTTAGAGCCCAGAGTATTCAAATACTCTGAGTTTTTCACATTGGGTACAGCTCGTGTGGAACAATATTGAGTCACTCCTCCAGATATTAACCATACTCGATGTGGCTTAACTTACCTGTCCACATGATGTCAATTTCCTTGGCCAGTTTAGACCCCAGTGTATTCAGATACTCTGAGTTTTTCACATTGGGTACAGCTCGTGTAGAACAATATTGGGTGGGACATAGCATGAACTTGGGCTGACCTAGATGCTCAAACACTTCGTTCGTTACGGATACCTAAGTGGAAAAAAAAGATAAACAAAAATTTGTACTCATCTACTTGCCATGCAGAAGGTCCCGGGTTCGAATCCCACCATCGACAAAAAATTTGTACTCATTTTTGATAGCAAATATTTTTGATTGCAAATATTTCTACGGGATACTTTCTGGTGTTCTCGTGTTGACCCAGCACCATAATGGGAAATATTTTGTGTCTCAATCAGCCCTGTTTGGGGTGATTACTTTGGGCTGACATTTGATTTTGGCTGTAAACATTTTACAAGTGAATGCCTTTTGCTATTTTTTCAGCAAGAGAAATTTCAGGCTGATGTCCTCCCAGTTTAAAGTACCCCAGTTAGAAAAAGCTGGTCTACTCCCAGTTTAAAGTCCCCCAGTCAGACTAGTGAATGCCCTTTGCTATTTATTTATTTTTATTTTTATCAGGGGGGATTTTAGGTCGGTATCCTAACTGTTTAAAGTCCCCTAGTCAGACGGGTTTTAAGCTTTTAAGTCCCACAGCCAGACTGCAGTTCCCTATGTCAAACCTATATAAAAAAAATCAAATAATATTTTTTATTCATTTATTAAATATACCTTATTTATACTGTCGGCTAAGACTAAAAAGGCCCACTATGTCAACAGGTCTCATTTATTTACATCATAATAAGTACAAACATAGATTTAACCTTTAACATTGAAAAGGATGGAAAAATTATACAATCTCTTCCTCCCACTTACCTGGGCGTGCGCAAAGCTCTGAAACACTTCCTTATCCGCTTCACTCATTTCACTCTCAATATCATCAAACAGGAGTGCGAACCCACGACACCCGAACTGTGCGACCTGTTCTAGCTTTCGTTTCAGTGTGGCCACTTCCTTGCCAGATGAATAGGTGATGTCTAAACCTGAGGAATAGAATAGAATGGAATGGAAAAGTACAGAATAGAATAGAATAGTTCACTCTCAATATCTCGTCAAATGGGAATGCGAACCCACGACACCCGAACTGTGCGACCTGTTCTAGCTTTCGTTTCAGTAATATAAGAAGATTCCCACTCATATTATATTACTAGCTGAATTCCGTCGCTTCGCTCCGGAATCCCGCTAGTTCATCCCGAGGCATGGCCAAGCTTGTGGAAAAGGCATGGCCGAACTTGTATTTTTATCAAACTAAAAACATAAACGAAACTCAAATTTAGGCGAGCGAGGAAAAGTTTTCTCTCCCGCAGACTCTGCTTTCTGTGTATTTCTTATGGAGATTTTAGCGATGAAAAATTGATCATACCTATCTCAGGATCGGTTTAGATTTTCGCAAAATCCTTTCTTGTTGCACACCTAGACCATAAAAGGAATATTCCTACCGAATTTCAGCTTTCTAGGTGTTGTGGTTCTCGAGATAGAGCGATCAGTGTGTGAACTGTGAATGGATCTTGTTCTTATAATATAAGATTGATCATATCTCAGGATCGGTTTAGATTTTCGCAAAATCCTTTCTTATTGCACACCTAGACCATAAAAGGAATATTCCTACCAAATTTCAGCTTTCTAGGTGTTGTGGTTCTCGAGATAGAGCGATCAGTGTGTGAACTGTGAATGAGTGAATGGATCCTGTTCTTATAATATAAGATTTGACCACATAATAAATATAAGTAATAATGGAGCTCTAAGGGTTAGGTGGTAAAGAAAGCCTAAGGCGTTAACCTCGCCTAGTGGTTACCTTCCACTCAGGAGTCTATTGTTATTATACCCCTGGCTTCTTCAGAAAATATGTACGAGAGGTATAAAAACGGCGATGAAACTCCATTTTTTAGTCTTCTTCATTTTAAAGTGTGTGGCTTCTTCAGAAAATATGTACGAGAGGTATAAAAACGGCGATGAAACTCCATTTTTTAGTCTTCTTCATTTTAAAGTGTGTATATTTTCGTTTTATGAAAGGCGTATGTCAGGACGGTTCTTTCGTTTGCGGAGATCTTCAAGTCCACACTCCATGCGAAAAAAAAAGACATCGAGCTTTCTGCCATCTGGCTTTGAAACCCTTTCACCCCGACTTATTTTAGGAAGAATCTTTTTAATTTTTATTGGCGCATGAAAGATAACACCCACGTCAATAAACCTTGGGAGTTAGTTCTACACTAACGTTAAACCCCTGTGAAACCAAATTTTCCAAGTACACCCCATGTTAGGCAGAAAAGAGCTTTCAGACTCATCAACTGAGCGACTGAGCCTATATGGATAAATCTAAACCCAGAAAAAGTATAAAAACATGAAGATTGTACTGAACAAAGACCACTTAGTTAGTTCTACACTAACGTTAAACCCCTGTGAAACCAAATTTTCCAAGTACACCCCATGTTAGGCAGAAAAGAGCTTTCAGACTCATCGACTGAGCCTATATGGATAAATCTAAACCCAGAAAAAGTATAAAAACATGAAGATTGAACTGAACAAAGCCCACTTGAGACTGCAGACCTAGGGATTACTAGAAAAAGAAAAGAATTAAAAAGCCGATTTATTCAACAATAATTTTAATATCAATCATTCAGTTTATTTTGTTAGATCTTAAGAATTAAAAGAGGAAATATTGTATGTTCACAAAATTACATCGAAAATAAAAACAAGAGGAAATGAAAGAACATTAGCAAACTAAAATACATAAATTGATTTGCAAAATTGTAAATTAACTTCATAAAAAGTCAATAGAAAAGAGGTATTTTTTTTTTAATTTAAAGTCAGGATCAATCATTCAGTTTATTTTGTTAGATCTTAAGAATTAAAAGAGGAAATATTGTATGTTCACAAAATTACATCGAAAATAAAAACAAAAGGAAATGAAAGAACATTAGCAAACTAAAATACATAAATTGATTTGCAAAATTGTAAATTAACTTAATAAAAAGTCAATAGAAAACAGGTATTTTTTTTTATTTAAAGTCAGACCTGAAGACAGACCAGAAATTAAGACAAAGACATTGAAGCAGAATAGAAGAACAACCAAAGAGTGAAATTGAATAGTTGTTGTTACCAGTAATCTTGCTTATTCAATTTTATCATCACACTATTTCTCTCTCTTCTCAAACATTTACAAGTACAATTTACATTAAATTAAATACCTACTAAAATAAATGTCTAAATTCATTTAATCACACTATTTCTCTCTCTTCTCAAACATTTACAAGTACAATTTACATTAAATTAAATACCTACTAAAATAAATGTCTAAATTCATTTCTTATTTTCAAGGGATTTGAACCTTCAAAAACAGATATAATTTCATAAGGTAATGATACCTTAAATTATGCCTGCTAAGAGTGGTAAGGGTCTTTGATTGTAATATCAATATAATTATGTTGAGTGTTTGCAAAGAGCAAAGTTTGTCAATTTTGAAATTAATAACTTATCCATCATTATGTTTAGCAATAGCTTTATTTGAACAATAATCTTTTGATAAAAAAAAATTCATAAATGTTAGAAAGGAATAGGTAATGTTCAGTTTCAAAAACAGATATAATTTCATAAGGTAATGATACCTTAAATTATGCCTGCTAAGAGTGGTAAGGGTCTTTGATTGTAATATCAATATATGTTGAGTATTTGCAAGGAGCAAAGTTTGTCAATTTTGAAATTAATAACTTATCCATCGCTATGTTTTGCAATAGCTTTATTTGAACAATAATCTTTTGATAAAAAAATTCATAAATGTTAGAAAGGAATAGGTAATGTTCAGTTCTGGTAAGGGTCTTTGATTGTAATATCAATATATGTTGAGTATTTGCAAGGAGCAAAGTTTGTCAATTTTGAAATTAATAACTTATCCACCGCTATGTTTTGCAATAGCTTTATTAGAACAATAATCTTTTGATAAAAAAATTCATAAATTTTAGAAAGGAATAGGTAATGTTCAGTTTTTGGGCCTCAAGGGATCTTTTTTTTTTTAGTGAGGTTTACATTTTGCAGAACTACTAGTACCTAAATTACATTTATTATTAAATTTAAATTAAGTTCTAAATTAACTGATACAACTATAGGAGAAAAGGAAGAAAATCTGGGATTGCATTTTCTTCAATCTTTATGCTAAGTACAGTGTCTTATCTAATAGAAACACTCCGACAATTAACTATTTATAAGTTAATGGCAGTCATGAGTTTAAAATATTTAAACACTTGAAGGAATTCAGAATTTAATTCTAGATTTTATATAATTCTTATCTAAATCTAAAACATAAAGTTGATGAACTACTTCAAGTAAATCCTGATATAAAAGGATACATCATGAAAATCGAGAGCCTAGGTACCTATATTAGAATGTAATTTACAGATCAATGGATTCCATAAGGGTATCAGAATTTAATTCTAGATTTTATATAATTCTTATCTAAATCTAAAACATAAATTTGATGAGCTACTTCAAGTAAATCCTGATATAAATAAAAGGATACATTATGAAAATCGAGAGCCTAGGTACCTATATTAGAATGTAATTTACAGATCAATGGATTCCAAAAGGGTCTCAAATTAAAACCATTGTAAATGGGTGATTAAAAATATGTTGATGATGTACCAACTGAAAATCCTTCATAAAAATATTGACTTTATTCTAACAGTCAGAATTTAATTCTAGATTTTATATAATTCTTATCTAAATCTAAAACATAAATTTGATGAGCTACTTCAAGTAAATCCTGATATAAAAGGATACATTATGAAAATTGAGAGCCTAGGTACCTATATTAGAATGTAATTTACAGATCAATGGATTCCATGAGGGTCTCAAATTAAAACCATTGTAAACGGGTGATTAAAAATATGTTGATGATGTACCAACTGAAAATCCTTCATAAAAATATTGACTTTATTCTAACAATGGTTACAAATAGGTCATGTAGCTATGTGAGCACAGTGAATTTTATATATTGAGTTCCAGACAGTCAGAACAAAAAAGTAATGTTATGAGTTTTGAGATTTAGAACTAGTATTAGCAGACTTCTTAGATTTAACAAGTTCAACTAATTCCTTATAACGTTTCATACAATCTTTCTTTGTTCTATTTGGTAGGTGAGATGCAATTTTCTCCCATCTCTCAGCCCCTAGACTACTAGGATATGTTTTCAATCCTTGCTCCAGCAGTTCTTGCTCAAACTTTGTCCAAGGTTTATCATCAAATCTCTCTGATGTAACCACAGCATCCACTGTATGAGACTACTAGGATATGTTTTCAATCCTTGCTCCAGCAGTTCTTGCTCAAACTTTGTCCAAGGTTTATCATCGAATCTCTCTGATGTAACAACAGCATCCACTGTATGGATACTTTTCTTCTCTTTTTCAAATTTATCAAATGCCTTTGCATTGGCTTCTTCTTTAAGAGTAGATTTAGAATAATCATTCTTCTGCAACTCTTTTGCCTTAGCTAATACTTGTTTTGCAGACTTCTGGCTATCAGCCACATGTTGATTGATAAAGTTAGCAACAACTTCCCATCTTTGATTTGTTCCCGCTGGAAACACATTGACTGCTTTGATTAACATTTGTAGTTCATCAGAGCTCCACTCATCATTATTGTTATCAACTTTGTCATTAACATGTCCATTTGCAACACTTTCTTTGTTGCTGTTGGTACCATTTGTATATTTTGTGTTATTCACAGGAGTAGAGATAGAGGATTTATCATTTTCATTTTGTTTCAGCTTTGATATTTCAATACAAAATTCTTGTTGTGCATTTTTTGATTGTAGTTTTTTGAATAATGTTCTGAGTTCTTCTGCACTGTAAAGTTCACAGATACTTTCAACTTCATTTTCCACCTCCATCTGTTCAAGTTCATGTGGTATTTCACAGTTTGTACTTGGTTGGATTTCATCAGGGTGCGTGTCACTTTGCACCATTTTATGACAAAGTGATGAGTCCCAGTTCCTTTGCTTCAAAATCTGTATGTTTGAAAGCATGAGATATGTACGTTTTGTTCCCGCTGGAAACACATTGACTGCTTTGATTAACATTTGTAGTTCATCAGAGCTCCACTCATCATTATTGTTATCAACTTTGTCATTATCATGTCCATTTGCAACACTTTCTTTGTTGCTGTTGGTACCATTTGTATATTTTGTGTTATTCACAGGAGTAGAGATAGCAGAGGATTTATCATTTTCATTTTGTTTCAGCTTTGAAATTTCAATACAAAATTCTTGTTGTGCATTTTTAGATTGTAGTTTTTTGAATAGTGTTCTGAGTTCTTCTGCACTGTAAAGTTCACAAATACTTTCAACCGATGACATATGTTTCACTAAATCTTTGTCATTAGAAATGAAATAATTATTGGATTTACAAATATCTCTGATATTTTTACGTTCTCTTTTCATAATTTTCTTCAAAGTCTCTTTTTCGGCTTTCAGTGCCTCTTGACGAGCCTTTTCTTCTGCCTCTTGTTTCTCTTTGGCTTCCCATTAGAAATGAAATAATTATTGGATTTACAAATATCTCTGATATTTTTACGTTCTCTTTTCATAATTTTCTTCAAAGTCTCTTTTTCTGCTTTCAGTGCCTCTTGACGAGCCTTTTCTTCTGCTTCTTGTTTCTCTTTGGCTTCTCTCTCTTTTCTGTTGGCCTCTTCTTCTTGTTTACGGATAAGCTCTTGTTGTGCTTTGATTGCATCTTGTCTGGCTTTTTTAACTGCTAGCTTGGCATCTTTATCTTCTTGCTTGAATTTGATTATCCTGGGATCAATATTATATGCAGTATCAACTAAACTTCTGATTCTTGACATTTCCTCTTTCTTCAGTTTTTTACGATTATCTTTATTAATCTTGTCTATATAACGCCTTTCTTCTCTGTCTTGTCCTTTGTCTTTATCTTCTTCATCTAAATATGAATACTCTCGCCAAGATTCAAAATTGTACCAGCAATCATAAAATCGTTCTACTTCATCTCTTGATGAGTTTATATCTCCTAGCAGAGGCATTGTTTTCTTCTCCGACCAGCGAGCATTATATGAATACTCTCGCCAAGATTCAAAATTGTACCAGCAATCATAAAATCGTTCTACTTCATCTCTTGATGAGTTTATATCTCCTAGCGGAGGCATTGTTTTCTTCTCCGACCAGCGAGCATTTCGTTCAAACACTGGCGCAAATACCTTGAAGAAGTTTTTCTTTGAATTTTCATTGCTATTTGGTATACTATTATCAAATTCAGGATCTACAGAATCATAAGCTCTTCTCTTGGTTTTCTCACCTAGAATTAGCGAGCATTTCGTTCAAACACTGGCGCAAATACCTTGAAGAAGTTTTTCTTCGAATTTTCATTGCTATTTGGTATACTATTATCAAACTCAGGATCTACAGAATCATAAGCTCTTCTCTTGGTTTTCTCACCTAGAATCTCGTACGCTTTAGTGATACATGTGAAGTAGTCATCATCACGGTTAACAACTTCTCCCTGGGCTTTCCGTTTGTCTGGATGATGTTTGAGAACCATTTGTCTGTATGCATACTTTATGTCAGCTTCAGTTGCTTGCCAGCGTTTCTCTGGGAGTCCGATGATTTTGTAATGGTCATGATCTTTCCACTCTTTTGGGTCTAAGCTTTTCAGATACGTCAAATCTACTTCCACAGTGAATGTTGGTTCTGGTTCAAGAGTAGAATCATCTGCATTCTCACCCGAGTCGTGGGACTTGTCGCCTTGAGTGAAATACTTGAGGAACCAGGGTCCAACACACTCTATTTTACGAACAATCATTTTGTGAACATGGAAATACACTTCTAAACTTTTAAATGATCACTAAAACCCCTAAATTTTGATGGAAAGATCACACTGGCACAGCAAAAGCAGGACAAAACATCGCACTATCGCAGCTCGGGGAAACGAAAGTACAAAAGAAAAACATAACCTCAAAAATGTTTCTCGAAAGAGAAAAAAATCAAGATGGCGGTGACCGGCATCTGGCAGTTTAAGGTCCGTTTACACGAATACACGTACCGAAGATCGAAGATGGGCCAGTTGTACACTATAAAACTATGATATCAAAGCCAGGGCTTACCACATTGGATTCTCGATGGTTTCTTCTACGTTTTGTAAGCTCATTTAGAGTTCTTTGTGAGCATTTATTTTCGATGAATCCAAGGATGTTATTCCAAATCATTTTTTCGCCTCGATTTTCCAAACCTAAATCATTTTCGATTTTTTCACCACACGTTTGAATTATTGGTAAAATGACTGTTAGATTACTCTGATTACATGCCTGAAGAAATGCAAACATTGTCATCAGAAAGGAAGACAAGTCAACCAAATTCAAAAGGAAAAGTTCGGAATAAAGAGAAAATGTACCTCTAAGTTTATAATACTCAAGGCTGTTGGAGTCAACTGCAGTGTTTGCACAGCTGAATAAAACAAGATTACACCGAGTGAGAATGAGTTGAACAAGAGTACGGCCAAATTTTCCAGACAATCATTTTGTGAACATGGAAATACACTTCTAAACTTTTAAATGATCACTAAAACCCCTAAAGTTTGATGGAAAGATCACACTGGCACAGCAAAAGCAGGACAACAATCATTTTGTGAACATGGAAATACACTTCTAAACTTTTAAATGATCACTAAAACCCCTAAAGTTTGATGGAAAGATCACACTGGCTCACTGGCACAGCAAAAGCAGGACAAAACATCAAACATCGCAGCTCGGGGAAACGAAAGTACAAAAGAAAAACATAACCTCAAAAAATGTTTCTCGAAAGAGAAAAAAATCAAGATGGCGGTGACCGGCATCTGGCAGTTTAAGGTGCGTTTACACGAATACACGTACCGAAGATCAAAGATGGGCCAGTTGTACACTATAACGTTTCTCGAAAGAGAAAAAAATCAAGATGGCGGTGACCGGCATCTGGCAGTTTAAGGTGCGTTTACACGAATACACGTACCGAAGATCGAAGATGGGCCAGTTGTACACTATAATATCAAAGCCAGGGCTTACCACATTGGATTCTCGATGGTTTCTTTTATAGCTCGATTCAAGATCACAAGACGAGGATAAAAACCCTATTCTAGAGATTTGAAATATCAAGTAGGTACTACAATAGGTAGGTACATACTAAAAGAAAATGGTAGTTAAAAAAAAATAATAAGTATCATAGAGAGAGGAAGGAAGGAAGGTAAAGAAAAGAACTAAATTAAGAGAATTGATATTATGAAGATCAGAGGCAATAAAATTATTACCTCGGTAACTTTTTTTATTTTAAACGATTAAAGACCAAAACATCCATCATTCAATCTCTTGTTGAGTATACAAAATTTCAAATTTTCAAACTTAACAAAATAAAAACAATGCTTGTCTTCGTACCTACCTATTAAAGTGGTGAAATATGGCTATGGGGGGAGCCATATTCTACGAACGACTTCTAAACCAAAACCCAGGAAAAAAAAATAAAAAGCTGTTTTGTGGAATAATCCCCTGGTACCTAAACTCCACAGCAATGATTAAATTAGTGAAATTCGAGATGGGATGATCTCTGAAAAATAATGAGGGGAAAATTGGTACCTTCAGTATCACATCAGCCCATTGTTATCAAGCAAAAATAAAATACATATAATAAAATAAAATAGAAAGTAAAAAACAAAACAAAGATACTTTAGAAAAATGGTAGATGCTTACTGCCTACCTACCTATGATGTATACTGTATAGTCGGCTAAGATCACATACCAATACCACCTACCATTTGAAAAGGGGAGAAATAACTGTATGGCCAGCCACTCACTTTCAAGTAGACCTGACAGGCACACCTGATCAGGTCCGCCTGTCAAGTCTACCTGGTGAGTGGCTGGCCTAGGCACTGAGGTAAGACCACTCTAAACCTGTTCAAAAACCTCTGGCTTTTTTCGGTATTTTAAACTGTCTCATAGGCACAATAACAACCCGGGGTAGCCAATCCCTTTGCTTCAAATCCATCAGATCTAACAGCATGAAATAAATCCGATTAGACCACCGGTCTCTATTGACTGGAGACGCTTTGGCAGCTATATCCTCCGTGATGATGTTCCAGCCAGCTTTGTAATCATCGTTATCACTCCTCTCTATAATCCGTTCCAGTTTCTTGCCCACAACGGATATCAGTTTGACAGCACACTCAACGCTTTCCTCCGTCTCATACGCCAACAGATCGCACACGATCGTCGTCAGAATGAAATTCACATCGACTACATCTTCATTGAATAGTTCACCCAGGAAATGACACGTTCCCACCGAACCAGCTTTGTAATCATCGTTATCACTCCTCTCTATAATCCGTTCCAGTTTCTTGCCCACAACGGATATCAGTTTGACAGCACACTCAATGCTTTCCTCCGTCTCATACGCCAACAGATCGCACACGATCGTCGTCAGAATGAAATTCACATCGACTACATCTACATTGAATAGTTCACCCAGGAAATGACACGTTCCCACCGAGATTTTCTTCTTCAAAATCACCCTGTAGTCAGACTGGATGAAGTCCATTTTCCACTTGGTTGCGCTTCGAGTAGAGCGCCTCTTGACGTTGTTGGAAATGTTGGATAGAAAGTCCCTGACTCCAGACTCATCATCTCCAGTCATATCAACATCATCAATGTTTTCACGACGTTTCTGTTCATAAATTTCATTCGAGATGATACTGATCTCGCTATTGATGTTGTCAATCTCCGTCACACATTTATCAACAATCAACGTTTTTAAATCCAAAAGGCCGCTTTCTTCCAAGTTTTCCTCCCCGTTGGCGACAACATCAGACACACTTTTGACATGTTGTCAATCTCCGTCACACATTTATCAACAATCAACGTTTTTAAATCCAAAAGGCCGCTTTCTTCCAAGTTTTCCTCCCCGTTGGCCACAACATCAGACACACTTTTGACGCGGTTCACAACTGCCTTTCATACCTTGCTCCATCAATGACCATTTTCCTCTACAAGTTTACAACCAAGAGAAGCCTCCTACAAAACATATGATCCTGAAAGCTGGACTGCATAGTCAAGCAATGTAATCATTCCATGGCCGAGCAAGTCCCTCTTCTTCTAAAATGGGGCATGGGTCCTGTAAAGAGCAGAACTACAACTATTCAAGCAGCAGAGAATTTGAGCTTTGCAAATTGTTCCACGATAGAGTTGAAATTGTTCTCGGCAAGTTTGTTGAGCATGGTTTTGGCTTCCATGATAGTTCGCTCGGTTTCAGTCAATTCACGTTTGAATTCGCCACGTCTCCAGGGATTTCAGAGAATTTGAGCTTTGCAAATTGTTCCACGATAGAGTTGAAATTGTTCTCGGCAAGTTTGTTGAGCATGGTTTTGGCTTCCATGATGGTTCGCTCGGTTTCAGTCAATTCACGTTTGAATTCGCCACGTCTCCAGGGATTGTCTGCAATGTTTAAATCTTTCAAGATATTTTTGATCATGAATTCCTGTTTCTTCTTAAAGAGGTTAGCTCTCTCGGCTTTATACTGCGCTATTTTCTCTTCCTTTTCCCTCCTTAAAGCTTGGTCTACTCGTACGTGCCTCGGTACCCTGGATCTACCTTTTGTTGTAGTCCTCAAGGGGTCTTCTGTCCTGGACACCCAGTTTCTATCTTTTAATTTCAATACATTGGACAGCATCAAGTAGGCACGATTGGTCAATTCAGAACGTTTTGAGGCACAAATGTTCTGCAATGTTTAAATCTTTCAAGATATTTTTGATCATGAATTCCTGTTTCTTCTTAAAGAGGTTAGCTCTCTCGGCTTTATACTGCGCCATTTTCTCTTCCTTTTCCCTCCTTAAAGCTTGGTCTACTCGTACGTGCCTCGGTACCCTGGATCTACCTTTTGTTGTAACCCTCAAGGGGTCTTCTGTCCTGGAAACCCAGTTTCTGTCTTTTAATTTCAATACATTGGATAGCATCAAGTAGGCACGATTGGTCAATTCAGAACGTTTTGAGGCACAAATGTCCTCGATTGCCTCTAAAATCTCATTCCATTTGGCTTCAAGTTCTTCCTTTTCATGAGCACGTATTTCTATCTCTACTCCACACAGTGTTATGATCTTGGTTACACAAATCAAGCGCCACTCTTCTAGTTCATTTATTAAGTTCAAAAGTAAATCAAATAAGACACTCAACTCTGCCAGCTTTAAATGGAAGAGGTTAGCTCTCTCGGCTTTATACTGCGCTATTTTCTCTTCCTTTTCCCTCCTTAAAGCTTGGTCTACTCGTACGTGCCTCGGTAGCTTGGATCTACCTTTTGTTGTAATCCTGAAGGGGTCTTCTGTCCTGGAAACCCAGTTTCTGTCTTTTAATTTCAATACATTGGACAGCATCAAGTAGGCACGGTTGGTCAATTCAGAACGTTTTGAGGCACAAATGTTCTCGATTGCCTCTAAAATCTCATTCCATTTGGCTAAAAGTTCTTCCTTTTCATGAGCACGTATTTCTATCTCTACTCCACACAGTGTTATGATCTTGGTTACACAAATCAAGCGCCACTCTTCTAGTACATTTATTAAGTTCAAAAGCAAATCAAATAAGACACTCAACTCTGCCAGCTTTAAATGAAAAAGCTCGGAAATGACAAAACAATTGTTTGTTAGGACTTCACTTTGCTGTGTTTCTAGAAAAGTTTTAGAAGCATTAAACATCTGAATACTCTTGTTAACGAACAGATTCACCAAGTCAAACTCATCCAAATCGGTAGGCTTCGTTTCAATTTCCTTGTTTTCCATTTTATATGTAACATAGGCCTTCAGCAATTTCAAATAAATTTTACTGTACTTTAAATCTTGAATGCATTTGTTGAAAATAATTCCAACACATGAATCCAAATTTATCGAGTTGATGCCGCTTTTTGCAAACTTTTCGCTCAAATAGTCGAAGTTGGTTTCGTTAATTCTGTTGAGTATAAATCTTGTTTTTACAAAGATGGACTCGAGATCTAATTCTTTACATCTGAAGCACCCTCTTCGCAATGGTTGTTTCACAACGTGCATGTATTGTAATTCCTTTTTATAGTATAAACTGATGTCTTTCTTGTTTCTGACAGCCTTGAATCTTTGCTTTTCTCTACTTATCAGGTTCAGATGAGTCAACTGAGGCTCTGGAATATGAATTACTCTTGGTGTCCAGTTTCTATGATATAAATCAAATACATCTAATAACTTGAAAAAAGATCTTTTAGAAATGGAATCATTGGAAAATACTCTTTCTACGGACGTCAAAACCTGTTTCCATTCTAATCCCAGGCCTAGTCGATTCTTGTCATTTTCCATCTTTTTACCACATTGCGTTAGAAGTACGACTAAACTCTCAATATTAATTTCAGTTGTTTCTTCTAACAGACGGAAACAAATGGCCAGGACTTGCTTTGCTTTTACTAAATCACAATTAAACAATGCAGCTATGAACTTCATACCATTTACAAGTTTGTTCCTGTATTCCATTTGAATATCATCACTGGGAATACCATTATCTTTCGTTTTGACGATTAGATCGTTAGTCACATGTTCAACAGCATTCTGTATACCATTTTCAATTGTTCCAAGAATGATATTCTTCATCTCAGGATCATTCACAATATGTTTCCCGATCTTAGAGGTGTTGGTCTCATTTACTTTGATATCTTCCAAAGCATGTGTGACAGTAACAATGTCGTACAAGTTTCGTATCATTCCGGCATACTGCTCAGCATACATGCCTTCACTAACAGCTTTCTTGAATAGCATTCCAAATATTGTGTCCACGTCTTCATTGAAACTCAAGCTGCAAAACTGTTTGGAAGTGGAATGGAAATTATCCAAGTCCAGTTTGTTAAGAAGCAGCATTGCTTCAGACAAGACACGTTCATCTTCTGTAATAACTTCTTCCTTGATTACGGTTCGAGATTTTTTACCTTTCCAAGGATTGGCACAAGTGTTTAAACCAAGTTCTTCATCGTCTACTACCTGTACAGGAATTTTGGGTTTCTTTCGCTCCTTTTTACTAGATTTTGGTTCTTTTGGTGCTTTCTGTCTTTTGGATTTTTTCCCTTTTTTCGAATGAGTCGTTACATTTTCATTTTCCACCTCCATCTGTTCAAGTTCATGTGGTATTTCACAGTTTGTACTTGGTTGGATTTCATCAGGGTTCGTGTCACTTTGCAACATTTTATGACAAAGTGATGAGTCCCAGTTCCTTTGCTTCAAAATCTGTATGTTTGAAAGCATGAGATATGTACGTTTTGTAAGCTCATTTAGAGTTCTTTGTGAGCATTTATTTTCAATGAATCCAAGGATGTTACTCCAAATCATTTTTTCGCCTCGATTTTCCAAACCTAAATCATTTTCGATTTTTTCACCACACGTTTGAATTATTGGTAAAATGACTGTTAGATTACTCTGATTACATGCCTGAAGAAATGCAAACATTGTCATCAGAAAGGAAGACAAGTCAACCAAATTCAAAAGGAAAAGTTCGGAATAAAGAGAAAATGTACCTCTAAGTTTATAATACTCAAGGCTGTTGGAGTCAACTGCAGTGTTTGCAGAGCTGAATAAAACAAGATTACACCGAGTGAGAATGAGTTGAACAAGTTCAGAAAGGAAGACAAGTCAACCAAATTCAAAAGGAAAAGTTCGGAATAAAGAGAAAATGTACCTCTAAGTTTATAATACTCAAGGCTATTGGAATCAACTGCAGTGTTTGCACAGCTGAATAAAACAAGATTACACTGAGTGAGAATGAGTTGAACAAGATACTGTGCTTGCTTAAGGCCCTAGATTCAATTCTATTCTTGGATTCAGAACTACATTTAGCCTCATGAGCATCATGACCACAAAAAAACTTATACCTAAGTAACTAGTAATAAGGGTAAGTATCTACTTGTGTTTCTAGAAGAAGAAAAAAATAATAATAAAATTTTTGTTTGTGATTTCACAGGGGAACATTTCACAAGCTATATTCTATCACACAAAGGAGATGTCATCATTGTAGGTTATAATTTTCCAGTTTCCCTTGTTTCAAATAACTTTTTTAGAAGATAAGCATAAAGTTTGGTAAAGAATGGTTCAGAAATGCATTTGTTGAATAAAAGATCAGCAATCTTGTCTACATCTGAATCAAATTTTTCACAATAGAACTTGGATGCAATGATCTCAAAATTAGCATCTGATAATTTGTTTAAAAGCTTTCGTGCTTCCTCAATTTTATCATTTGAATGATCATGATTGGTAGATCTTGCCTGCATGACATTTGTCTCAATATCTTCTGTTTCTTTGGTTGCAAGACGTCTCCAAGGATTGTCAGACAGATGTAACAATGGAATGGAACTTGGCTGATCTTGATTCGAATTCAGTTCTCTACTGGGAGGGGATATTGATATTTCATCCATCATTTCCTTGAGCCCTAAACACACCGAAATTGAGAGGTGTCAGTTCTTTGCTGTGATAACATTCCTGATTAGAAGATCACTATACTTACAGATGACAAGCTCATTATACAGAACAATTATTTTATAGGAGTGAATTATCAGTGACCACTTTTTAATTGTAGAAATTGGACACAGATAAGTAAGTAGGTACATGTATGATCAAAGTCAGGAGTACCCAGTACTAGGAAGCTGCTATTGACAATCTATGTCAGTTCTTTGCTGTGATAACATTCCTGATTAGAAGATCACTATACTTACAGATGACAAGCTCATTATACAGAACAATTATTTTATGGGAGTGAATTATCAGTGACCACTTTTTAATTGTAGAAATTGGACACAGATAAGTAGGTAATAGGTACATGTATGATCAAAGTCAGGATTACCCAGTATTAGGAAGCTGCTATTGACAATCTAGTTTAGAAGGTTGAAATTAAACAACTAACAGATACATTAATTTAATAAATCACAAACTGGAAAGCTGAAGAAAAAAAAAAAACATTTTGGAAGGAATCTTGTAATGTTGCAGAAATGATGATTGAACAAATGATACCTACAATAGTTGCATTACCCACCTAAATAAATACCAACATAGGTAACTCATGGCTTCAAAAGTTTAATTTAACTTAATACAGCTATAAATATGTATTTATTTTTTGGACAGTACCCTATCAAAGCTATTAATTGTTCCCTACCTTGCTGAAGGTACCAATAAGGATTTGATAATGAATAAAAAGTGAATTGTATGGGGTGAAAAAATGATAATTGAAGGGTGGATTCTTGAGGAAAAAAAAAATCATCACTAGGTCAAATGTCCAGCTAAACCTACCACCCTAGTAGGTAATATTGAACTGGCTAGAATATCAGCAATATTGGAGTTAGAGAGTGAAGGTGTCAACAATCTTAAAGTTGAGTAGAGCTAAACTTTGCTTGGGCTCAAAATGACTTTAAAATGATTGATATGATAATAGATAGTTGAGCACTTCTGTTTTCTTTTTCTAGAAGGCAGGTAGGTCATTTGGCTTCAATTTGTATAAACTAGGTATAACTGTTCAGCTGTGTCCACGCATAGTCAACAGCCACTGATTGATAAGGTGAATCTATGTTGTTGAGACAGTGTGAACAGTTTCAGTCGACATCAATGGATGGCTGTCAACTACATGTGGACACAGCTTTAGAGGTAGTTGTCTTGGGCAAACACACACTGAGGTGAAGAAGTAATTCACAGAATAAAAATAGACCAGACTGTATCAATCTATCATTCATGAAAGCCAGAGAGGTCAAGTAACAACAACATTGTACGGTTCACAACTGCCTTTCATACCTTGCTCCATCAATGACCATTTTCCTCAACAAGTTTACAACCAAGAGAAGCCTCCTACAAAACATCTGATCCTGAAAGCTGGACTGCATAGTCAAGCAATGTAATCATTTGATGGCCGAGCAAGTCCGTCTTCTTCTAAAATGGGGAATGGGTCCTGTAGAGAGCAGAACTACAACTATTCAAGCATTTCTTACCTTCTACAACTCCACAGATGAAGTTTCTAGGCTCAGGCAATGATCCTTCGTCCAAGCTTTCTTCAACTGCAATAGGCTCTGCCATTTCACCAAGTTCTTGACAGGTGTAGGGATTTTACATGAAGTTTTAAAACACAATCAAAACTGAACCTCAGCTGGCTTTAAAACAAGATTAATAACGGAATAAAGGGAGAAGAATGAGTCAATGAGATTAGAGATTAAGTTAAAACTTGATAAAAGAAGAGATAAATAAAGTTCGGATACCAAAAACCAAAATTTTTTAATCAAAAATTTAGAAAATCCCCCGTTCACACTTTCGTATAGGGGACGATTATGCCGGTAATTTTTTGCCGCCGCACTCGATACCGTGTCGATGTAAACGCGCCTTAATGGCAGTTCAAAAATTTCCATGGTGAATGGCGCGAAATTTGAAAAATAATTTTTGAAATTTTGAATTTTTTGGTAAATGGAAAGACTGGAAAGTTGAGAAAAACTGTGAAAAACCCTTTTTACCCTTAGGCCTTTTGATTATTATCTGTAGTCTGGATGATTTTAGAGACTCCAAGTCTTTTTATAATTTACCTTCTTTCTAGTATTCATCAAAGAATACAAAGAAGTGATATTTAATAAGAAAAGATAACGGTAAGTTCTAGTCCTTATCAGTACCTACTTTGCTCTCCTATTTTACGAATACTCTTCTTATTTTCCCCAGTAGCATGTTCTTTTTTTTCCTTAAAGCGCTTTAACTCTACGGACAGTAGATCGTTCGCGCTGATATCCCTAGGTTATATTAGGTTGATCAGATTGAGGGCTTTGAGGTATAAGAATAGGGAATTGACAGCTTCAACATCATCAGCTAGGGAGGGAGGTGAGGGCAAAGAGACACGAATGTGGGCATGAGTGACACAGAAAAGTATATGTTGAATAGTGAGGATGTCCCTACACTGGCACACAGGTTGAGGTTCACGGGCTGAAGCAATGCTGCTTCTTAACAAACTGGACTTGGATAATTTCCATTCCACTTCCAAACAGTTTTGCAGCTTGAGTTTCAATGAAGAGAACGTGGACACAATATTTGGAATGCTATTCAAGAAAGCTGGTAGTGAAGGCATGTATGCTGAGCAGTATGCCGGAATGATACGAAACTTGTACGACATTGTTACTGTCACACATGCTTTGGAAGATATCAAAGTAAATGAGACCAACACCTCTAAGATCGGGAAACAAATTGTGAATGATCCTGAGATGAAGAATATCATTCTTCTACGAAACTTGTACGACATTGTTACTGTCACACATGCTTTGGAAGATATCAAAGTAAATGAGACCAACACCTCTAAGATCGGGAAACATATTGTGAATGATCCTGAGATGAAGAATATCATTCTTGTTTGGAAGATATCAAAGTAAATGAGACCAACACCTCTAAGATCGGGAAACAAATTGTGAATGATCCTGAGATGAAGAATATCATTCTTGGTACAATTGAAAATGGTATACAGAATGCTGTTGAACATGTGACTAACGATCTAATCGTCAAAACGAAAGATAATGGTATTCCCAGTGATGATATTCAAATGGAATACAGGAACAAACTTGTAAATGGTATGAAGTTCATAGCTGCATTGTTTAATTGTGATTTAGTAAAAGCAAAGCAAGTCCTGGCCATTAAAGACTGGAAAGTTGAGAAAAACTGTGAAAAACCCTTTTTACCCTTAGGCCTTTTGATTATTATCTGTAGTCTGGATGATTTTAGAGGCTCCAAGTCTTTTTATAATTTACCTTCTTTCTAGTATTCATCAAGGAATACAAAGGAGTGATATTTGATAAGAAAAGATAACGGTAAGTTCTAGTCCTTATCAGTACCTCCTGGCCATTTGTTTCCGTCTGTTAGAAGAAACAACTGAAATTAATATTGAGAGTTTAGTCGTACTTCTAACGCAATGTGGTAAAAAGGTGGAAAATGACAAGAATCGACTAGGCCTAGGATTAGAATGGAAACAGGTTTTGACGTCCGTAGAAAGAGTATTTTCCAACTGGAAATATCAGTTGTGTATTATGATAATTTTGAAAGGGGAAGATATAAACCCATTTACAGTGTGCCGATCTACTGGTTATAGAATTCGATAGGTACTCTTCTTATTTTCCCCAGTAGCATGTTCTTTTTTTTTTTTTTTCTTAAAGCGCTTTAACTCTACGGACAGTAGGTCGTTTGCGCTGATATCCCTAGGTTATATTAGGTTGACCAGATTGAGGGCTTTGAGGTATAAGAATAGGGGATTGACAGCTTCAACATCATCAACAAGGGAGGGAGGTGAGGGCAAAGAGGCACGAATGTGGGCATGAGTGACACAGACAAGTATATGTTGAATAGTGGGGATGTCCCCACACTGGCACACAGGTTGAGGTTCATGGTTGAACAAGTATATATAGGTCAATTGTGTGTGGCCTAGCATGTTCTTGATGCAAGCTTGAGAAGCAGCATTTTTCTTCCTATCTATGCTCCTCTTACTTACCTTTTAACAAAAATAGTAAGTGATTGTTTGAATAATCACTACAGTGAATTCTATAACCAGTAGATCGGCACACTGTAAATGGGTTTATATCTTCCCCTTTCAAAATTATCATAATACACAACTGATATTTCCAATTGACTTACCTTGAAAGTTGCAGTATTATATAATTTAGAGTCAAACTTTTTTCTACTTGTAATTGCTATTCTCAGATTAGATACAATCATGTATTCATGTATAACACAAGAGTATGACAGCTTAGTGGAGAATGAAACTGTATGGACTTGTGTTTGGGGCACTGTGTACAATAACATCAACTTCTCAGTATAACACAAGAGTATGACAGCTTAGTGGAGAATGAAACTGTATGGACTTGTGTTTGGGGCACTGTGTACAATAACATCAACTTCTCGACAGAAGAAAAAGATGACCAACCTGAAGCTGTGCCTACTTTACAACAAGCAGTTTACACAGGTATACTTGACATTATTGTTTATGTTTTTAGATACTTAATTGTCTCTTGGAGAGTTTCAGCGGTCATTATATATAAGTTCTGTGGGTCAGAACTGCAAAATATATCTGCCTTTTTGGTTCTCCTTATCAAGTTGATACTTAAAAACCCCTTTTACCCTTAGGCCTTTTGATTATTATCTGTAGTCTGGATGATTTTATAAGACTGCAAGTATTTTTTTATAATTTACCTTCTTTCTAGTAGGTATTCATCAAAGAATACAAAGGAGTGATATTTGATAAGAAAAGATAACGGTAAGTTTTAGACCTTATCAGTACCTACTTTGCTCTCCTATTTTACGAATACTCTCCTTATTTTCCCCAGTAGCATGCCAAAAGTTTTTTTTGAAAATAAGATTCACAAC
>NW_007380288.1:25456-26980 GCF_000475195.1 Diaphorina citri | reverse complement strand
CAACTACAAACTCATCATCATCATCATCACCGATATAACTCCAGAAAAACAAGAATGTTATTTATTAGTTTTTATTTTATACTGGGATTATTTTATTTTAATTAACTAATAGATCAATTACCTGCAACAGACCAGACATTTATTATAATTCTAAGAACAAGAAAACTCAATCCGTCATCATCATAGATGAATCACCGATAAATAATCATCGTACAGTAAGTAATTTTAGTGTGTAAAGAGTAAGAGATTTGTCAACTCTATCCGACTGACAGTTCAGGAGTTACAGATTCGAGACTGGGTAAATAGAGTCAGGGGTTTACGATGGTGACTCATCGAATGTACTGCAGGATCTGGATCGGGGACCAAAAATGAAAAAAAAAAAAAAAAAAAAAAAAAAAAGACCCCGAAATAAAACATAGACCTCACTACGTCCGGTCAAAAAATCATCAAATAAATAATATATCCTATGTGATTTTTTACAAGGAATGGTGTCTCTTTGAACTCTAGCCGAGTTACAGTATTTTAATCGGTTGCACCTGTAACTCCTGGTTAGTATCGAACTCCTGAACTGTGAGTGGGGTAGAGTTCGAAGTTATACCATTAGATTCCTCGTGGAAAATTACATAGGGTAGACTATTTGATGATTCCAATAGTAGCACTAGAGAGTTATTAGAGCCTAGTTTAAGGAGGGGGGGGCAGTAGGTAAATTGACTTGAATTTACCGAGTCTCGAACTTGTAACTGCTGAAATATGAGTCGAATACAGTTACACCATCATATTCCTCGTAAAAAATCATACAAGATCGTCTATTTAATAGTCCTAATAACTGGACTAGAAAGTTCTTTATGTCTATTAAAATAATAAGTCGACATCAATCGAGTGGACCGACGATGTGGACATAGCTTAAAAGTATTGAGTAGATGGAAAGCGTGAAAAATTCAGAAGTTACACCATAATTTAAAATTAGAAAGGGTAATCTATATACAAGGGATGTTCTCTGTCTCTCGTATCTACAACTACCTGGAGCTGAAGGCCTTCATTCTGCTGATTGTACAACAGAACCTGACCAAACTGTTGCAGAGAGAATGGAATGCTTTGACTCGCACCACTCCCTCCATGAGGATTAACCACTTGAATCTGAAGAGTTTGTTGCTGAATGTCACCGGGCTTAGCTCCCGGTATAGTAATAGGCAAGGTGATGATTTGCTGAAACACAATAATAAACCAATCAAGTTCACACCCCAAAAATGAAATTTAGACTTTCGGCCCTGATGGCCTCCGGGGGTGGGGGTGAAAATGGATGTTTCGAAATCTAATTTTTGGGTCTGAATTTCAATATGAAACATTAGTGGGACCTATTTGAAGCACATAATTATCACCAATCGATTTGAATTGCCCCTTTTTGGAGCTTCCTCTATTGGGAGAAGAACATCAAAATAATAATAATAATAATACTAATAATAATAATAATAATAATAATAATAATAATAATAATAATAATAATAATAATAATAATAATAATTA
>NW_007380288.1:10466-23007 GCF_000475195.1 Diaphorina citri | reverse complement strand
AAAAAATACCGGTAAATCGTGAAGTTTGACGTCACGGCATACGCTCCCGTAGGCGATGACGTCATAATTCATGACTCCCGCTTCGTTTTTTGTGCACAAGCGTTTCTGCGCATTTTGACGTGAAATCTGACGTCAAAACTCTTTGAACTTTTTCATTAGAACGGCAATTATTCGACCTTTTAAAGTTACTTTTTCGGAGTTTTGACCTCAGATTTGGATTTTTCACAACTTTTTACGTAGGAATCGACCTTTTATTAAAAAATATTTTCCCAATTGCAACTCCTCCATTGAGTAGCTACTTTAATCAAGTAGCGACCAGTGGTGTGTCCACTGTCCAAATCGAGGTTTGGATTTTTACAACTTTTTAGATAGGAATCAACCTTTTATTCATAACTAGCAGGTTACCCGTGCTTCGCCACGGTTTAGAATATTTTAGTAAAGGAAAAATTCTCTGTCAGTAGGAATCCTGACCAGAAAGAATGCTACCGTTGCATTACGCGCTCCCTATTGGCTTTACAGCTTTACACCTTTTAGAAAAAATGGTCGCGCTACGCGCTCCCTATTGGCTTTTCACTTCGAGAAAATACGGTCGCGCTACGCTCTCCCTAATGACTAAATAAAGAAAAAAAAAAAAAGGGGGGGGAATGGATTAGAAAACTATTCCCTGATATTCTACCATCCAAATACCGACCATGGTCAACGTATCTTAACTTCAGTGATATGTCCGTAAATAATTCAAAGTCGCATTAAAAAAAAGTTCCCTAGGTAGTCACTCATCCAGCTACCAACCACGCTCAACGTTGCTTAACTTCAATGATGTGTGAGGAGTCTAGGTACAAATTTCATACAAAGTCGTAAAGCTCAAAATATTTTTCTTTCGATCAAAGCGAGTACGAATGTTCAACCGAGAAAACTAAAAACATGAAAAAAAAAAAAAAAAAAAAAAAAATGAAAAAAAAAAAAACAAAAAAAAAAAAAAAAAAAAAAAAAAAAAAAAAAAAAAAAAAAAATGAAGCTAAAACTCTGCGGGAGGAAAAAGATTCTCCTCTCGCTTTGAGTCCCCGAGTCTCTACTCCCTGTGTATTTCTTATGGGACATTTTGGCCGTCAGAAAAGGCCCATATCTCGGGAAGGGTTGGGAATTTTAAAGGTCTGATAACTTTTTTGGGTAGATTCGACAATTTTACTGGGGGTCTTTGCTGACACTTTTTTGATATCTATTATAGTTTTCTCTAAACAATTCGGACAGACATACATACATAACCCGTCCATATTTCTCTTTTATATATACAGGGTGGTTCGTGATTTGCGAACCAGGCTTATATCTCAGAAACGGCTAGGAATTAAGGAATGAAATAAACGGCATCATGTAGATGAAATTTTGATGATTAAAATGGCTTTTTTTTTAAAATTTGCAATTTCTTTTGCAAAACGGCCGATTTTTTGCCAAATATAGGTCACTTTTATGGGAACCCCCATTTTTTATTTAATTTTTGGAATCAGCAAAAAATTTTAATTGAAAAAATGTATTCACTCGAAAAAATTTGCTCTACAAAAATTTGCACAAATCGCGATTTTGTGTGCGTCAGTGAACTCAGACATGATAAACAAAGCAGTTGGTCCTGAGTTAGAGCGAAGAATGCGTTACTGTGTACAAACAAATGGATCTCATTTTGAACAGCATTTATAAATTTGTTTGTTGTTGTTGATTGTTGTTGAAATAGTTAAGTGAATAATACAAAAACTAAAGAAATAATTAAGAAATTGCTTTTCTTTCTCACAGTGTACAGAATTTTTGTAGAGCAAATTTTTTCGAGTGAATACATTTTTTTAATTAAAATTTTATGCTGATTCCAAAAATTAAATAAAAAACGGGGGTTCCCATAAGAGTGACCTATATTTGGCAAAAAATGGGCCGTTTTGCAAAAAAAAATTGCAAATTTAAAAAAACCATTTTAATCATCAAAATTTCATCTACATGAAGCCGTTTATTATTTCATTCCTTAATTCCCAGCCGTTTCTGAGATATAAGCGTGGTTCGCAAATCATGAACCACCCTGTATACTGCATTCCCAAGGACCTCAATATTTCCAGGATACTCTGCTCTATCTGCAAAAGAGATATAAGAGACTCCTAGCTAACGAGGCTTTCTCATTGTTTTTAACAATAAAGAATTTTTCTATCGTTTTAAGTGTGAATACAAAATAATGTCTTTTCTAATCTGTGCTTAAATTTTTATGACTTGAATAGATCAGTTGCGCTTACTTGGGTGATGTTTCAAAGTCATAGAGCAGGAAAAGTAAGGAAGAACGGAATTTTTCTTTTTCTTCTACGACTTCTAGATACCGAGATAAATCGATTTAAAAAATACCGGTAAATCGTGAAGTTTGACGTCACAACTAGGTATTTGAACTTTTTCATTGGAACAGCAATTAATAATTGAATTTTCGACCTCTTAAAGTTACTTTTTCGGAGATTTTACCTCAGATTTGGATTTTTCACAACTTTTTACGTAGGAATCGACCTTTTATTAATAATATTTTCCCAATTGCAACTGCTCCATTGGACTCGAACCACCAACTTCCAGATTCGATACCGCTCTAACCTCTACAAGTCCACTGCTCTACATTGTTACAAGACAAGTGATAGGTATTCCATGGGACTATCAGGGCCTATTTTAGGTAGGTATATACTATATACATATTACATACCTACCTACTTTTTTTCACTTTTGAGGATGGCACTAAAAACTGACCATCGAAAATTTGACCCGATTACATTACTTTCCTTCCTATAGGATAAGGAAAGTGATAAGAAAAAAAAAAAAAAAAAAAAAAATATTGGTAAATCTTGAACTCTGACATTACGGCATACGCTCGTGTACGCGATGACGTCAGAGTAAATGACTCCTCCCCCTTTGTTAGTGTAATACCTTATTAGAGCTAAAAGAAAGACATGAAAATGCACAAATGGGACTACCTGAACTACCCTTTGGTGCTCTAGTGAAACGGAAAAATGAAGATCTCCTTGTTTGTGCGCATATGCGTTTCTGCGCATTTCGTAAACTTTGACGTCACGACTCTTTCAACTTTTTCATTAGAACAGCAAATAAAAATTGAATTTTCGACCTTTTAAGTTTTGACCTCAAATTTAGATTTTTCACAACTTTTTACATAGGAATTGACTATCTCTTCATAATTTTACCCAAATGCAACTGCTCCATTTTCACCCAAATGTAAATCCTCCATTCCTTCTATTCGATTGTCTCCAATCTCTATTTTTGGCCAACAAGCAGGCGACACTATGGCGACATTTTTTTTTTTTTTTTTTTTTTTTTTTTTTTTGGCAAAAAAGAGGGGGCCCCTTTTTTTTTTTTTTTTTTTTTTTTTTTTTTTCATAGATACACATAGATATTTCATATGTTTACATATTTACTTTGAAAATTTCGACTTTTTTTTGTAGTTCTGTAAATGTAATACCTAGGAAGTCGTATGATTACTTAGTAAGTAGACAGTTATTTATTTATTTGTATAAATTTACGGCAATTCCCATTTTTACAATCGAAAATTATCCTAATACAATTTAACATTAAAAAACTAATAGACTAATACTTAATAATAAAAGTATGTAGGTAGTAGATATACTAAAAGTACATTGATTCAATTTTTAAATAATTCATGCAGCTTGTCCTTGATTTGTTTCTCTGACATAAAATACGTCAATGGTTGAATCTTTGTCAATTGCATCGTTTAATTGGCGCGTTATTCTATTTACAGGACTATTTAACATGTATTTTATTTAACATGTATTTAAGGAAAATTTATGTCATTAATTTTTCCTCCGGAGGCAGGATGGTGATAATATCGTTGACAAAACATAGGAATAAAATGCTTGATAAGTGTCCACCCTGTATACATCCGGAAGGTACGTTGATTGACTCTGATTTGACGATATTACTATTATTAGAATTATTTACAGGTTTAGGTGTACATTTTAGTTTAGGTGTACATTTTACTTTTTGATAGCTAGTAAGCTATTACAATTTCTAGTATGCCTCTTTTGGGCTTTAAAGTTTATTTTTTGTAAAATTTCAGGTAGGTCTATCTTATTTTTTAACAATTTACAAAGGAATATTATGTCATTAATTTTTCTCCTATTTTCGATAGTTGTAATGTTATTCCTTGTCAATATTTCTGAGTAATCATGGTTTAAAATTCTATGTCCTTCCTTAAAAGCTAAATGTCGCAAAAATTTACGTTGGACGGATTCAGTTAATTTTGAGACCGGTGCAACGGTTGGCGGCATTTTACCGCTTTTTGGCGGTTTTCAGTGTAATTTAACAATATCTCGGGAACGGTATAAGCTAGAATCAGCTAGATACTTGAAATTTGGTATGCATTTCACGAATATGACAAGGATGCAACTCAAATGTTCGGTTGAGATAGGTGCTGCGGTTGGAGGTATATTGACCGCTTTTTGGCGGTTTTTAAGCTTTTTTTTGCGGTTTTCAGGTGTTGTTGTTGTTGTTGTTGTTGTTGTTGTTGTTGTTGTTGTTGTTGTTGTTGTTGTTGGTGTTGTTGTTGTTGCTGTTGCGCGAGTAATGGTGACAGAACCGGAGAAATTTTCTTGTACACCAGTTTATCTAATATCTTAGGAATGAGATCTTGTTTATTGCTCTGAAATTTTTAACGTCTTGTTTTGAGCAGGATTTTTTGTATATTGGGATGACAAATGACGATTTCCATATTTTCGGGTATTTACCTGTATGAATTGACTCATTGAAAAGAAAATGTAATGGTTTGACTAGAGCACGAGAACATTTTTTTAATAAAACGGGTGGGATTAAATCTACTAGATGATCACAAGAGTCCATCATCACTGCTTAACAAATAATAAAATCAATTATTTGTATTGTACTTACAGCTTGGTTGTGAGATTGTTGTTGTTGTTGTTCTTGATGTTGTTGTTGTTGGTGGTGGTGGTTCAGGGCAAATCCATTGGTTTCTACAGGACGTAAATATGTTATTCCATCATCAGAACTAAGAACTCCCACAACCTGAGCACTGGCATTATTCGCAGTAGTAGAAAACTTGGTGCTTGATGTTGTCTGTGTGGTATTGGCATTTGTTTGTATTGAGGAGCTTTGAGAAAATGGTAACGTAAATTGTTCAAAATTCATTGCACTTTTGTATTCTTGGTACCCTTATTTTCCAGATACTTGAGTGATTTGAAATGTCATTTTTACAGCAATAATCTGTAACAATAATCTGTATTCATTGCACTTTTGTATTCTTGGTACCCTTATTTTCCAGATACTTGAGTGATTTGAAATGTCATTTTTACAGCAATAATCTGTAACACAAAAAATTAAATTGGATTTACTTACCTACTTAATTTTTAGCTCCATCCTAGCATTCCACACTTCTTATCTTATTTTTTGTTCCCCTAACACTCAGAGAAACTTACTTCTACCTACTTACTACTAGCAGTGTGTAATAGTCCTAAACAAAAATGGAGCAGCATGCAGTACATACATATGTACTTATCTTTAATGGCAATAGCTGATCCCATCCAAAATCAAAACATGTGGCTTTCATCTTAACAATAAAGATAAGAATCAAATCAATCAAAATCAAATCGTGAATTTATTTGTGTTAAAGCAGAGCCTTTTCACAACTTTTTTTGGATATCACAGGATTACTAAGTGCTTCCTTTGCAATCAATTTCTATAGATTTCAAAAATGAAATAAAAAAATCTAGTGTGAACATCACACGACTTTGCTTATCCTATTGAATGCTTATTTGAGTGTTCTTTTACCCTAACTTTTACAATATCTCTAACCGTTTTGTCGCTATAGCTGAAAACCGCCAAAAAACGGTCGAAATCTGTCCAAAAGGACACACACACACACACACACACACACACACACACACACACACACACACACACACACACACACACACACACACACACACACACACACACACACACACACACACACACACACACACACACACACACACACACACACACACACACACACACACACACACACACACACACACACACACACACACACACACACACACACACACACACACACACACACACACACACACACACACACACACACACACACACACACACACACACACACACACACACACACACACACACACACACACACACACACACACACACACACACACACACACACACACACACACACACACACACACACACACACACACACACACACACACACACACACACACACACACAGAACAATGGCTGAAACTTTGGATTTAGGCTCTAGGGACCTCAAAACGTGTTTTGACACTAAAAACTGCCCATCGAAAATTTGACCCGATTACATTACTTTCCTTCCTATAGGATAAGGAAAGTAAAAATAGGGGTTCTCATTTGAATTTCTTGGGAAATTACTTCTTTAATGCAAAAAATCCCTCTTCAGGGGTTCGAACCTGGATTTTGGCATCACCATTGAATTTGCCATGGGCCCTTTTCTTCCTATAGAAAAAAAGAGAACTTCAAAATTCCAAGGGGTTCGCTAGGACTTCTGAGCCATGCTGAATATGTCCCTGCAGCACTACAATTTCTTGTGATTTTTTTTTTTTATTTTTACATAATCATGTAAAAAAAACATACCTATACTAAAGTATCTAAAAAAAGGTAGGTACCTACGTTAAAACTAACAAGCTTCAGACACATGCTCTTTGAAAAAAAAAAAAAAAAAAAATCTTTATGGGACACTCAAGACTGGAATTCTGGTGAGGCTCAACTTCTGACAAAAAATAAATAAATTGCCTGTAGTACAAATTACATTTAGTTCATTTCTGTTTAAATGGAGGGGGGATTATCGTCTCAACCCCAATTTAGTTACCAACCCCTGTTTTAGGTTCGTACAGTCGAACCTGTCTAAGTGGGAAACCTGGATAACTAGGAAAAAAATCGTGGCCCCTTCATTTTTTACTATAAAACCTGTTTAAATGGGAAAATCGAGCCTCTATAAGTGGGAATGACTTTTCTAGATACTCGGTCCGGAGCCTCTGTAAGTGGGAAAGGTTGCCATTTTCCTAGGTCCGAAGCCTTCTGCGGACCTCTGTAAGTGGTACCATCAAGAAAATTGTCCAGACAACTGTTCGAGGCTCTATAGGGATCATTAGAAACCATATCTATGGACCCAACTAATTCACTGAATTCTCAAAAGTTTCTAAACATAAAATATTCTATCTTGATCAGCATCCCCCCCCCTATCAATACCTCTCTCTCATTATCTTCTTAAAATCATTTGGTAAGTATCCTTTGTCCGTGAGGCAACCTGCTGTTGAGCAGGAAGGTGGCTGTTAAGCATTTCTCTCTTTCCTGAGCACGTGACGTCACGCATAGTTGGCAAATAAATTACATTATTTCCTTCCTTGCACGTGACGTAAACGCCATAGTTAAAAAAAAATTACATTACTTTCCATTTGCTATTATGTGAATGTTCTTTTTCGTAGTTTTGAGCACTTATATTCTAAATATTAATTTTTGATATATGACTTGAATTTGATAGAGAAAGTGTATTGAAGGGATCCCTATGATAACATCCAAAGTATGTCAAGCCCATTGGTCAAAGTGTGTGGCCTGTCTGTGTGTCTGTCTGTCTGTAAACAAAATATCTCGAGAACGGTAAGAGCTAGAGACTTGAAATTTGGTATGAATCTTTCAAATATGACCAGGATGCGACACGAAACTTTTGGTTAGGATCGGTGCAACGGTTGGCGGCATTTTACCGCTTTTTGGCGGTTTTCGGTGTAATTTAACAATATCTCGGGAACGGTATGAGCTAGAGACTTGAAATTTGGTATGTAGTTCACAAATGTGACAAGGATGGAATACAAAACGTTTGGTTGAGATGGTTGCTGCGCTTGGCGGTATTCTTATGCCATCTCGTCCTTTTTTCTGAGATGATAGCTAAACAGCCAAGATCTGAAAGCTTCCCAGCTAGCAACGATAACACGTTGAATGCAAGAGTTCCCCATGGATCATTGAAGTCAATCAACGTTGTCCGTGGTTAGTATCCACATGGGTGACCATTTGGGCAATCGTCTCAACTTTTTGGCATTAGTCTGGAATCAGACATAGACAGTGTCCACAGGACCAAATCAACACATAGACCCCAGAGGTTGAAAGAAAAATGGAAAAGTAACAAACCAAGACACTTGTCACATTGAAAACCAAGATAACCTACAAAATAATGACACTATTAGGGGACTATTAGGCAGGAATTATTAGATATTGAATAGATTCTATTACTACATTTTACACTATTGTGTCGTTGTTCACGATCACATTAGGTATATCTAATGATGTTTACTGATAAAATCATGAAGATCCATTCCAACATTTCCTCATGCTTGTGTTCTCTTCTACGTATCTATATCTTGTGTACTTCGTATTGAACCTGGAATTCAGAATGTCTGCGAATGTTTAAGCCTGCTGTTTGAGAGGATGAGAGATGGGGTGAAATGAAGGGGTAAAGATTATTTATTGGTAAAAGTAAAGCTACTGAACATACCGAAAAGTCCTATGCCACTGTTACATAATCAGATCTTTTGTGACGTGGAGAATGACTGTTTGCTGGGACTCTTTCATTTGGGCTATGTTATGGGTTTAAAAGAGAGATAAAGGTATTGAATCCTGTGCCAAAATATCTACGGCTGTAAGGAGAGAGAGAGAGAGAGAGAGAGAGACTGACAGACATAGAAAGACTGTTAACACTTCTTTTAGTGGATGTGTCTACAGCTCCACCTACCACTTTACCGCGCTAACCACTACTGAGAGTACTGAGACAATACTATGAAATGTTCCGAAGAGATAGGTACAGAGACGCTGTAGCTGGACTAGAGAGAGGCTAGATAACTTCCACAATCAGAAATCCTTACAAACGTATTTCTTACAATATTTAAAAGTTCCTTTGCCTTTTCTGGGTCGAGATGAGAACCGTGTTCCGAAGTGGAGATGTTGACAGTCTCGCGATGAATACTAAACAATGTATATAACAGCACTCGTACGAGTATTAGAAGAAAATAAAAACTTCTCAGAAAGTACGAGGTATAACAATACTGCCTGACATCTAATGAGGCAATGAGACAGTATTTCTGTGTCACATCTCAAGTCGTGAAGAAGAGTGACTTGGTAGCCGTAATGAATTTTAATTGCTAGATTTCAAGATAGATCTGCTGCTATTTGAACTTTTACTTCATTACTAAATGGATAAGCGATGGAAAATGGGGGAATGGGGCACAACCAAATGACAATTTTTTTCGAGGTAGAGTCCTATTCCGATGTAAAAGTACCCAAAAAGTGCATTGGCGCACTCAAAAACATCCAAAACGGTCCCTAAATCCCCTAAAATGTCGCTCAAAGGTACGTTGAACTGACGTCATGTATCCGACCTCGCATGAACTGACGTCACATCACGAAAAAATGGCTGCCCGCGAAAATTTGTGCGTTTCAAAATTCGAAAATTTCAAACGAAGAGAACTTCCTTTATCAGCGAAGAAAAAAAAAAGTGGTTGAGCCCCATTATCTGACGTGCTCAGCGCCTCAGCATAATATCAAAAGAAAACAACTTTAAATTGGCCAGTAACTTAAATTCTCGGAAATCAAGGCTGACTTTCTCCTATCCTGTCTTCCTTCCTTCTTTCATTACTTTTTTTTTCATCAGCCTAGTTAGCTTGGTTGGGTAACGAGTCTGCTTTTTAAGCGCTAGGCCGCGGGTTCGATTCCCGTTCAAGGCGGATTTTATCCTGAAGAAGGACAAGTTTAGGGGAGTCATGGGTATTATCATGAACATTTCTACTAACTCTCCTCTTTGGTTTGGTGTTTTTTTTCCAGGGGTCTGATAGAGGGAACTGTAACTGCTAAGGGAAATACAAGATGGGATAAAGCCAGCCATTCCGATAAGATAAAATACGTCCCGAGCGGGAATCGAACCCGCGTCCTATTTAAGCAACCCACGACTGTTTGAACTTTTTCATTAGAACGGTACCCTACATACCTACCTAAAAATTGCATTTTAAACCTTTTTCATAAATTTTAACTATAAAATTATGAAATAGGTAATTTTTAACTATAAAATTATGAAAAAAGTAATTATGGCTATTCATAAAACATTTTTAAATGATAAAATTATGTAAAAAAAAATGACCTCGCTGGGATTCGAACCCCCACCCATCACACTTATCATCACAATAGAGGAGTAAAAATAGACACACCCAACCGCTCGGCCACTAAGACATTTGTTTTCGAGGCGCACAAAACTTTTTTATTAATCAATCGATCGAAAAGTTTGGAAAAATTTTTCCCCGTAAAATCACTTTTTTCCTCTCTGCGGGTCTCCCTTTAGTGTGCTAAGAAGATGAAACCAATGAAAAGGCACTTCTCCTCGACGGGAGACCTTTTCTGGAGCACCTTAATCGCTTCTCCCATATTGTGAGAGTGTGGTGTGTTTGATCGTGCGAGAAATGATCATAAAAACGGGAAGAAAGAAGAGAGAAATAGAAGCAAGAATAACAAGATACAAAATAAACATAGACGATATAAGTGCAGGATCTGGAAAGGGCCTCGTTATTGGATGACCAGTTAAAAAATAATAATAATAAAAAAAAAAAATGGTTGGATAACTAATAAAAGTAATAAAATTACTTACCATTTATGTTTATCAACTGCAGAAGTTTAGCTTAGGGGGGCAAGAATTGTGAATGAACAGACACGAAACCACGTTTCTTCGGAAACATCTGAAACCAGAAAAATACAAGTGAATTCTTTTTGTAACCTAATGAGGAAAATCCCCTATTTATGCTATTGCAGCAATAGTTGCCTACTTAAAGTGCATCGAAATCCTCAGGGTGTCTACCAAAATGGAAAAATAAAATTCCCTGACTTTTCCCGGTTTTCCAGTCCAATTTTTCAAAATTTCCAGTCTACTTTTCCAAGATTTTCCACCCTATTCCCACTGCGCCGCCGCCGATTTTTTTTTTTTCCAAGCAATGTTCTCAGGCCTGTTAAATTTCTTCAATCTTTTTTATCCGACTAGGGTAAGGTCTTGAGTCCTCCATTTGCACCATGAAATAACTGCGCCGCAGGCCAAATTTTTTCAAGATAAATGACCTTTGACCAAGATAATGACCTCAAGACTACTACAGCCATTTCTCTTTGATCTGGCTTTGGGGCCCTAATACGTATTTACTATAAGTGAACTGGCATTCTTTTAGAATATAATAACAGCGCCGCAGGCGAAATTTTTTTAGGTATTATTTACTATAAGTGAACTGGCATTTTTTTTAGAATATAATAACAGCGCCCCAGGCGAAATTTTTGAACATTTTGGTCTAATATCTTCAGAAATTCAGTCTCGTCAAAATCCTAATCTTCAGCTCCGCAGGAGAATTTTTTTAAAAAGCATGAACCTGAAGTTTGTCATTATACAGTCTACACTTTCACATATCCTGGTGGGATGATGGTTAACACAAAAAAAGGGGGAAATGAGCAGCGCCGCAGGCGAAATTTTTGAAAATTGTGAGCTACAATTTATAGAAAAAATAACAGTACACGTTTACCTTGAGTTCTGGAATGGCGATCAGCCTATTTGTTTTCGTACCTTCTTTAAACTTGTCCGGCTCTTGTAACGAAACTTTTTTTTTTTTTAGCCCGACGCCGCGTCACCCTTATCCCACCTTTTAGAACCTTTTCAACTGACCCTTTAAAACTTTTTAACCTGACCTTTTGGCCTTTTTCAGTCCCTTCAAAATAAAAGGTAAAACATTGTTGGGACTGTCACCAGATGGTCTGACCTTTTTGGGCCCTTTGTCGTCCTTAAAGTACCCTCTGACCTTCTTCAGTCCTTTTCAGTCCCTTAAAGCGTGCTTTCTCTCTTTGTTTCGGTTTTTTAAAAGCTTTTTTTCAGGTCCCCTGGTCAAAAAGTGTTCGGATTTTTTTCTGTTTCTAAAGTTAATTTTTTCATACGTTGGTACTTCCCGCGTTGTATATTAAGAGTTTTTAAAGCCGGACGCGAGACCTTTAAACAGAGAAGTACTCTTTCAAAACCCTTATAAAGTTTCCGGATATTTTGCTTCTTTTTCTGAAAACCAGTCATTTTTTCATAAGTTGGAACTTCCTGATGAATTTAAAGGATTTTTTTTTTTTTTTTTTAAGCGGACGCCGCGGACAGTAACAATAACCCTTTATTGCATATGGCAGAAAATGTGCATCACAATTAATTGTATTTTTTGACGCTGTGTACTGTTCCGTAATGTCCAATGTATTGAATGACTTGGTTCAAAGCGGGACCGCCGGGACTTTAATGTGCAGAAAAACTGTTCAGACGAAGAGACACGATAACCATGTCTGGTTTTAGAAGTGTTTTTTAAGCGGACGCCGCGGTTTAAAACACCAAAAACTATTGATTCAAAAAAAAAATTTAATTCTGGTTTTAAAGGTCGGCACCGGTACTTTTAAAGTTAAAGCAATTAAGACT
>NW_007380288.1:8020-10338 GCF_000475195.1 Diaphorina citri | reverse complement strand
TTTTTTTTTTTTCATCAGCCTAGTTAGCTTGGTTGGTAACGAGTCTGCTTTTTAAGCGCTAGGCCGCGGGTTCGATTCCCGTTCAAGGCGGATTTTATGCTGAAGGACAAGTTTAGGGGAGTCATGGGTATTATCATGAACATTTCTACTAACTCTCCTCTTTGGTTTGGTGTTTTTTTTTTCCAGGGGTCTGATAGAGGGAACTGTAACTGCTAAGGGAAATACAGGATGGGATAAAGCCAGCCATTCCGATAAGATAAAATACGTCCCGAGCGGGAATCGAACCCGCGTCCTATTAAAGCAACCCACGACTGTTTGAACTTTAACATTAGAACCGTATCCTATACATACCTACCTAAAAATTGCATTTTAAACCTTTTTCATAAATTTTAATTATAAGATTATGAAATAGGTAATTTTTAACTATAAAATTATGAAAAAAGTAATTATGGCTATTCATAAAACATTTTTAAATGATAAAATTATGTAAAAAAAATGACCTCTCTGGGATTCGAACCCCCACCCATCACACTTATCATCACAGTAGAGGAGTAAAAATACTCACACCAAACCGCTCAGTCACTAAGACTTTTATTTCCTAGGCGCACAAAACTTTTTTTTTTTTTTTTTTTTTTTTTTTTTTTTTTTTTTTTCACTAAAGAGAAAAGGGAATAGAGATCTGACTGGTGGTAATATTCAGAGACAAGCAAGTAATGAAGACCTACTTAGGTTTTTGAACTTTCACATTTTGTTATAAACCAATAGCAATCTCCTCTATGTTCAATGGACCTCTTATGTACCTAAGTCCAAGATTCCCAAGATTTTAATTGTTTCAGCATTTCAATAGATGTTATTGTTGAAAATTAGGAGTGTGTGAAAAACTCTGTGGTTAAAGATGAATCATAACTGAAATCATTTGAACTTATCAAAAATACCGATTATACCGACAGGTATAAATGTATAAAATTAAAGACTGCGGATATGCAACAGGCAATTTTTCATTTCAAGAATATATAGGGTCATTCTATAGGTAGGTAGTAAAGCTTGATGTGATAATTTGTTGTATTCTATTTATGTACAGAATCTTACCTCAAAGTAATAAAATTAACACATAGGTAAAAGAACTAGGTATTTAACTAAAACAAAAACCAAAAATACGTCATTATTAATAATTAATGGAGTTAAATAATTGATAAATATTAAATAATAATTAAGGTACCTATTACCTATCATACAAAAAGACAAAAACAGCGTTGCGTTGTTGTTTCTCTAAACAGCGCTGCCAGATGGCCAGATCGTGGCGCTGTCGCACAGCAGTGTTGCCACCAAGCCTATGGTACGGTATACGAGGTCAGTAGGTACGGTAATAAATTTTGTACGGTAATCCCATTAGATTAGACAGCGATTCACATCCGGGGGTAGGTATATGTACGTGCAAAAAAAATTGTTTAAAGAATAACAAAACCAAATTTTGACAGCTTATCAGTGCAGTACAGTCCAAAAGGTACTGAAATTTGACTTTGACCTTCAAGGTAGGTACTGATGAAGTACCCATGTTTTTTTTTTTTTTTTTTTAAGGGAGGGGGATACAATTTAGGTTAATAGGTAGTACAGTAAGTTTTGGAAAAGTTAATAGGTTACGCATGTTTACATAGGTACTTTGTAACAAACCTCTTTCCAAACCCCTTTTTTTTTATACGGTTTAAAACACAATAGGATAGGTAAGGAGGTTACTTACTTCTTTGGGTACAAAATATCAAAAATTACTCTCGATCTATAGAAGCCTAAACACACCGGGACGTTCATGTTCATCGACTTTATTATTTTTACGATTGAATGATGAACAAAGACAAACAGTCTTCGTGAACTATGTCTTGACGAAGACTTTACGGACAAGATAACTAGTTTATATCTTTCAGTAAAAGAGATTCACTAGATTAAGTGTTAAAGTTGACAAGGAGTTAAAGTGTTCTTTACTTCTTTAACGGATAGTAAAGTCAAGTTCTACAAGTTTAAGTTTTTAGTTTAGAAGTTTTAAAAGTTTAAGTTAAAGTTTCTTGGCTAAACTATAACTATAAAATTAAAACTTTTAACTCTTAAACTTATAAAGCTTCGTTACAACGGTCCTGACCAAATTTAGTCGGCCAAGAGTTTGGAAAAAAAAAAAGCCGGCGTGTAGGGAACCCTGCCATGAACTCAAATTAGAGGTGTTTAGGGGGTGGGTAGTACTCATCCATGGCCTATAGGTATGGATCTAACTACACATGATGACTGAAGGATTTGTGTGGAGATGAATAACATGATGGCATAATTGGATA
>NW_007380288.1:5519-7704 GCF_000475195.1 Diaphorina citri | reverse complement strand
CCCAGGCGAAATTTTTGAACATTTTGGTCTAAAATCTTCAGAAATTCAGTCTCATCGAAATCCTAATCTTCAGCTCCAAGAATTTGAACATTTGAACTGAAATGATAGGCAAATTTCTTCATTTCTTGTGAAATTGAAAATTGAAATTGTGAATTAGGATTATTAGGAAAATGACTTCTATATTTGATCAATATGAACAGGCATTTCAGAAGAGTTCTGTATCAAGTGCTTCTGACAAACCAGAACAAGTAGTAAGTGTACATTTTTTATTTATTTCACTACTTGTACTTGCAGGCCACACAAATCCAAGATATCTACTCTCATTGGAAGAAACTATAAAACATGGGTTTCTTTCATTCATGGAGGAATGGTTAGGGATACACAAATATTTTGCAATTTTTTTCCCAAACTTTCTCAAACAATGTTTCGATGGATACATTGTACCATTGGGTAAGGTTTTGAATCTAATGTTAGGGATACACAAATATTTTGCAATTTTTTTCCCAAACTTTCTCAAACAATGTTTCGATGGATACATTGTACCATTGGGTAAGGTTTCATCACCCTTACTAGAGCTCAATCCCCAGTGTGGCTGGGTATTTTGTACACTGGGAGGCAAAATTCACCGGACACTCGAATTTTTGGTTTTTCTCAAACTGCTGTTCAGTGTTCAATTTTTTTCGGGAAAACCATCATTGATGTTATTTGTTATAAGGTTTAAAACTTATTCCGCAAGACCGCATACCTTCATAATCTGCAAGTAAAAAAAGAAAAATCAAAAACAAGGATCAGTTTTTTGTTAGGTTAACACAAAAAAGGGGGAAATGAGCAGCGCCGCAGGCGAAATTTTTGAAAATTGTGAGCTACAATTTATAGAGATCAGAATTAACGAAATTGAAATTTTCATGGCCACAGGCGAAAATAATATTTTTACACCATCTTTGAACCAGGTGCTTTAGAAAAGAACACAGAACAATGATTTACTACTGGTAAAAATTAGAAAAACTCTCTGGGCCCCAACCGGAACTTTTTAAAGATTGTTCCTTTTTTACCATTAGTTGTATAGGGCAAAAAAGGACTTTTTGCCCTATACAACAACAACAACAACACCAACAATAACAACAACAACAACAAAAACAACAACAACAACGACACCACCACCAACAACAACACCAACAACAAAAACATCAACAACAACTCACAGAAAATTTTCAAAAGCTTGCAAATAGCTAGGTAGTAAGGAGATCTGTACCTACTAATGATGTGTAAATACACACTTAGAAAAAAGGAGTGAGATCCCCCACAAAAACACAAATGTGAAAAAAAGGCCAAGTTCCTATCCAAAAATGTTGGCCTATAAAAGTGGTGAGATCAGAAAATTGAGGCCAAGTCTGCATTCCCAATTTTTCGTGTCTGCTGAAAATGCTGGATCTCAATTCCTTCAACCTTCTCTCAATTTCAACTTGGCAATGTTTTTCCTTCTCAAATTAATACCTAAATACAGTACCTATTATTAATATGAAAATAAAAGGAAAACATTGCCAAGTTGAAATTGAGAGAAGGTTGAAGGAATTGAGATCCAGCATTTTCAGCAGACACGAAAAATTGGGAATGCAGACTTGGCCTCAATTTTCTGATCTCACCACTTTTATAGGCCAACATTTTTGGATAGGAACTTGGCCTTTTTTTCACATTTGTGTTTTTGTGGGGGATCTAAATTTCATCTTAGTCGTTCGGGAAATACCTACAGAGAACTTCTTGAAAACGGCCCTTGAACGCCCAAAACTTTATAAGAAAACTAGCTGAATTCCGTCGCTTCGCTCCGGAATCCCGCTAGTTCATCCCGAGGCATGGCCAAACTTGTAGAAAAGGCATGGCCGAACTTGTAGAAAATAATAATAAAAAATACGGTCGCGCTGCGCGCTCCCTATTAGCTGCATATGTAGTTATCAAACTAAAAACACAAGCCAGCCTAGTTAGCTTAGTTGGTAGTGCGTCTGCCTTGTAAGCGCTAGGCCGCGAGTTCGATTCCCGCCCGGGGCGGATTTTATCCTGATGGGATAATGTTCGTTCTCGGAACGGCTGGCTTTCTCCTTCCTTCTCTCTTCGATTTCGGGACGATAAAACCATAGCAGTTACAGTTCCCTCTGTCAAACCTCTTAAAAAAAAAAAAAAAAAAAAAAAA
>NW_007380288.1:0-5342 GCF_000475195.1 Diaphorina citri | reverse complement strand
AAATTGTGAGCTACAATTTATAGAAACCAGAATTAACGAAATTGAAATTTTTATGACCACAGGCGAAAATTTCGGTCTCTAATGTTAAAAAACTTTGTTATCAAAAACACAAAATTTGGCGCCGCAGGCGAATTTTTTGAAGATTTTGGTCTACAATAGTAAGAGAAGCAGACTTGTCAAAGGTGTAATCTTCAGGGCCGCAGGCGAAACTTTTTAGTAAGTATGTAACCTGTAGCTTGTCATGTGTCAGTTTTTTATGTAATTAAATACGTGTAAAAGATGAGTATAGTTATTCCCCCCCAATACATTTCTATAGAACACAAAATGACAGCACCGCAGGCGAAATTTTTTTCGAGAAAATTTAAGTAGCTCCTTTAAGATTTAAATTTACGCGCGTTTCTAACATGGGAATTTCATCACCGTAATACGAAAAAAATCCCCATGTTCAAGCCAAAACATCGTAACTCTAACATGGGAATTTCATCACCGTAATACGAAAAAAATCCCCATGTTCAAGCCAAAACATCGTAACTCCGATCCCCGTGTTCAAAACCCCTTAACGTGTGTCATGCGCAGAAACCAAAACTCGTCGAACATTGGACCCGAAACAGGATGCGAAATCTCACTAATTTGAGAAGGAAAAACATTGCTAAGTTGAAATTGAGAGAAGGTTGAAGGAATTGAGATCCAGCATTTTCAGCAGACACAATGCAGACTTGGCCTTTATTTTCTGATCTCACCACTTTTATAGGCCGACATTTTTGGATAGGAACTTGGCCTTTTTTTCACATTTGTGTTTTTGTGGGGGTTATGTATCACCCGCAGGCGAAATTTTCGAGAAATTATATGTTGCCTCTTCATGGTTGCATACTTTTTTAATTTAAATCTTTCTTTGTCTTTTTTTAAGCTATGAAAAATTCCCTGACTTTTTTCGATTTTTGGCACTTTTTCGTGAAATTTCCTGACTTTTCCCGGTTTTCCAGTCTGGTAGACACCCTGATTAATGTGAGTTCTGAACAATTACCAAAAATTTAGTTATTATTTTTAAATAATAAATTAGCCAATTACTCATGTAAGTACAAAAAACTTGTCTAATTTGAGATCATTATCATTACAAGCAACCTCCATTTCATTCCGACACAGGTGCGATGCAAAACTGACGTGAAGTGACACATGTTTTTCATTCCACTTCCCCTCCTTTAACATTGATGCTACATCTTAAATCCCTGATGTGACTCTCGAGTAGCTTCAGTTCCACAATTTTGTAATTGTACTGAGGGAAGTTTTCATAACATGATGAAAAAAATGATTTGTAATTTCTCCGCTAGATTTTATGGTTGTTAATTTTTCACAATTTTTACCCTCACTCCTGACACAGAGTGAATGTCAAGTGACACCGCATTGATGCAGCGTAGGAATGAAAAAAAGGCCTATAAAAAACCCTTGGTATTGGTAAAGGTAGGGCCATCGGCTTTAATAAACGCCCTTGGTCACTGCGACCTGGTTAGATCTTTTGTGACAAAGAAAAACCCTTAAAATATGCTTTTGCATATGCAAATATGCAAAATCCGCCCCCTAGTCATTATAATAAATTTTACATTTTCCAGACTTGAAAGATGTTATCCTTTCGGTGTTGATTCTGCGGGTAATACTTGCAAATCCCAGAAAATCCCACGCAGGATTGGCCAAATAAGTAGGCAATTTATTTGACATCAATTATATCATAGGTACACATAAGTAGGTAGGTTACATAGCAGTAGAAAGAAATAATGGCAAATCGTGCAAAATCGCGCGAGATCCCACGGGATTCAAAAGCGTAAGGGATTAAGATAAAAAATATTGTATGTGAAATACATCAACATCACAAATCACAATAAAGTATTTTGCTATAAGCAGGGTAATTATGAAGCTTTAAATACTGCCTTAAATGACGTAAATTGGACACAAACTTTTGACAGATGTGAGGATCTTAACTCTGCTGTTTTTATATTTTATGACATTCTAAATAAAAATATTAACCAGTTTATACCTTCCAAAACTTTAAGAGAATTCAAATTTCCCGTTTTGGCTACATCAGAATTAAAAGATTTAGTCATTCAAAAGAAAATAGCTCATAAACAATACAAAAACACTAACTCAAGAGAACATTTTGACCTATTCAAATCAATCAGAACTAGGTGTAAACAAAAATCAGAGCTTGATTATGAAAACTATGTTAAGTCCAAAAAATCCCAGTTTTGCAAAGTGAAAACTATGTTAAGTCCAAAGAATCCCAGTTTTGCAAATGCCCACAAAAGTTTTGGTCATTTATCAAGTCTAAAAAACAAGATAACAATTTACCATCTGAAATGACTTACAATAATGAATCTTCAAGTAATGGACAACGCATTGCAGATATGTTTGCAGAAAGCTTTTCATCTGCTTATTCATCTGAGAAATTAGCTCCCCCTGAATTTCATTTTGAAAACATCCTTAATCCTCCACTTAATAAAATCGCCTTTACCAAGGGAGATGTTAGAAAAAAATGACAAAACTAAAAATGGACTCATCATCTGGTCCAGATAAAGTCCCACCTATCATACTGAGATGTTAGAAAAAAATGACAAAACTAAAAATGGACTCATCATCTGGTCCAGATAAAGTCCCACCTATCATACTAAAAAAAAAAAAAATGTGCATCCGCCTTAGTTGTTCCACTTTTCATTATTTTTAACTGGTCACGAGTCACGACAGATACATAGGTCGTATTCCTGAATATTGGAAAACTTCTTATGTGATACCTATTCTGGTCACGAGTCACGACAGATACATAGGTCGTATTCCTGAATATTGGAAAACTTCTTATGTGATACCTATTCCTATTCATAAGGGTGAAACTGGTAAGAATGATAAGAAAAATATCTCATTATTTCGACCTATCTGTAAAAATTCGACGATCCCTAAGCTCTTTGAAGCACTTATTTATGACAAAATAGCTCCTATTTTATCGCCTTTGTTGACTAGTCATCAACACGGATTTGTACATAAAAAGTCCACTACAACTAATTTACTATCTTTTACTAGTCATGTACATAATACTCTTGACAAAGGAGCACAATTTGACTGTATTCTGACTAAGCTTTTGATAAAATTAATACTAACATCCTGTGTGCCAAATTTCAAGCCTATGATATCCTTTACTGTCTTGGCTGCACAGCTACTTCTCTAATAGAACTCAAATAGTGAAGTACCAAACCACTCAGAGGAGTAGCACTTGTTCTTGTACTCAAAATAGTAACTATAACAATTCCACTGTATATTTTTCTGCTCCTTTTGATGTACTTTCAGGATGTCCACAAGGGGGCCACATTAGTGGACTTGCTTTTCATTTGTATATTAACGATATTTATATTTACCTATCGACAAACTTTTGGCTTTTTGCTGATGACAAAAAAATGGGTCACATAGTAAAAAATGAACAAGATGCAATTTCTCTTCAAAACTCCCTAAACTCCTTATTCAACTGGTGTCAATCTAACAAAATGGAATTGAATATACAAAAATGTAAAATAATAAATTCGTTATCTGTTACGTTCTTTTTTGTACAAATAAAACGATAGGTAAAAAAAGGACATAACAGATAACTAAGAAAAGAAAAAATTAATTATTACATAAAAAATGAGTTTTTTGCTATGTCTTTGTTTTTAATTAATTTCTGAATTAATTAAGATACCTAGGGAGAGAAAACTTTTCCTCGCTCGCCTAATATTTGAGTTTCGTTTATGTTTTTAGTTTGATAACTACAAGTTCGGCCATGCCTTTTATACAAGTTTGGCCATGCCTCGGGATGAACTAGCGGGATTCCGGAGCGAAGCGACGGAATTCAGCTAGTGATAACATAACAAAACGAGCATATAAAATACTTGGCTTCATTAAGAGAAATTCAAAGGAATTTCAAAATCCTAAAACATTCATAATCCTATATTTTTCCTTTGTCAGACCAATTCTAGAGTATGCATCCTCTGTATGGAGTCCATATTATGATGTAGGTATATAAAAAACAAATCGAATCTGTGCAACACCGGTTTCTTAGACACCTAAGCTTATAAACAGGGAAAACCTATGGCAATTACTGACCATGAATATTCTGACATTATGAAATGCAACAACATTGAATATTTATATTTATTTTCTAACATGGGAATTTCATCACCGTAATACGAAAAAAATCCCCATGTTCAAGCCAAAACATCGTAACTCCCACCTAGCTTATAAACAGGGAAAACCTATGGCAATTACTGACCATGAATATTCTGACATTATGAAATGCAACAACATTGAATATTTATATTTATTGTGTTTCAGTATACAATAATTATGGTAGATACTGATAAAGTTAAGTTGAAAATTAAAAGGTTCAGTTAAGTTGAAATCTAAATAAGAAGATGAACTGATGAATGAGAAGAGAAGGGAGGGGGAGGAGGATTAGGTAAGGGAGGAGAAGAAGAAGAAGAAGAAGAAGAAGGGGAAGAAGAGGAGAAGGAAGAGGAGGAGATGTTTCAAGCAGAACTAGACAAGTGAGACAGACAGTTCCTGTAAGGATCTAAATAAGAAGATGAACTGATGAATGAGAAGAGAAGGGAGGGGGAGGAGGATTAGGTAAGGGAGGAGAAGAAGAAGAAGAAGAAGGGGAAGAAGAGGAGAAGGAAGAGGAGGAGATGTTTCAAGCAGAACTAGACAAGTGAGACAGACGACAGACAGTTCCTGTAAGTTTTATCCTTAGAAAACATGAGAGAGGTAAATGACACACTATTATTATATAAAGTTTTAAATAACCTAACAGATTTACCAGAAATGCTTGAAAACGTTTCTTTCCTTGTAAACTTCAAGAATACCAGAAATAAAAATTTGTTCTCTTGTAAATCTTACGTTTCTTTCCTTGTAAACTTCAAGAATACCAGAAATAAAAATTTGTTCTCTTGTAAATCTTCGAAAACAAACTATTCATATAATCAGCCTTTTTCTAGGATAATCAGACAGTTTAACGAAATTGCCGAATTAGATCCAACAATAGACCCATTTTTTGACTCATTTTCAATATTTAAAGATAAGCTTCTAACTCTCAAATTACAATAGGTACCTACCTAAGCATTCACTGTATGTATTTTGACTCATTTTCAATATTTAAAGATAAGCTTCTAACTCTCAAATTACAATAGGTACCTACCTAAGCATTCACTGTATGTAATATATACAAAGCTCTTGTACGCAGCAAACTCGAGTATGCCTCCCTGGTATGGAATCCACACACAGAATCTAATAAGAATTTAATAGAAAATGTTCAGAACAAATTTGTACGTCAT
>NW_007380287.1:0-26449 GCF_000475195.1 Diaphorina citri | reverse complement strand
TCCAGAGATTTCTTTGGCGTAATTCACCTCAAGAGGAGATACAATGCTATGAGATGGAACGCGTGGTATTTGGTAACAGCAGCGCTCAGCATCCGCTCGCCGCTCAGGAGACACAACAGTTCTTCTATATGGACGATTATCTAACGAGCTTCCTAGAGGAAGAGGTAGCCGTAAGTACACAAGCTGATCTCATAGCAATGTTCCAAAAGGGAGGTTTCGAACTTACGAAGTTCGTCACAAACAACAAGGTTGTTTTAGATTCTATTCCCCCTTCTCATCAGCTCATGAGTAACGTTGAGTGGGACTCTGATACATATTTGAAGATATTAGGTATTCAGTGGAATCCTAATAATGACTATTTCTCATTCACTGTCAATGTGTCTGAGACAAAATGTACCAAGCGCATTATTCTTAGCACAGTAGCAAGAATATTCGACATTCTAGGTTTCGTCAGCCCGATTACTATCAATATGAAGTTGCTGATAAAGGATCTTTGGACTTCAAAGGTTGATTGGGACGAAACTCCGCCTCTGCTCATACAAGAGAGGTGGTCGCAAATTGTGTCAGAACTGCCTGTATTGAATACATTGAAAATACCTAGGCATTTATCCATTCAAATCCATTCTTCTGTTTCTCTAGTTGGTTTCTGTGACGCAAGCGAACGAGCGATGGGCGCGTGTGTCTACGTTCATGTTGTTCATCCAGACAACTCTACACATGTTCATCTAGCCTGCGCCAAATCAAAGGTCGCTCCCATGAAGTACGTGACAATACCTCGCCTAGAACTCTGCGCAGCGTTACTGCTATCCAAGTTGTTGTTGCGTTGTCACAGAAACATTCGCAGCAAGATATGACATTCGAAATATTTTCTGCTTCACAGATAACACTGTTGCATTAAGCTGGATTATTTCAGAGCCGTTCAAATGGAACACCTTCGTCGCGAACCGCGTTTCGAAGATTCAAGAAGTTGTTCATCAGGACAATTGGTATCACGTACAAGGTGTGGAGAATCCAGCTGACGTGTTATCTCGTGGAACCAGCCCTTCAGAACTCGTAGGTAACAGCCTCTACTGGAATGGTCCACCGTGGGTAAAGCAACCCACTGATCAGTGAGAACTATCGAGGTATGTACCTAGTTCCGATTCTGTGCCATAAGAAAGGAAGAAAGCAACTCTACATTCAGTAAGCAAGGAAAAAGTTTCCGATATTTTGCTCGATCTCGCGGGCAGAACTTCATCTTTGAAAAAACTGATGCGAGCAGTCGCGATGGTTTTAAAATTTTGTCGCCTTCTTCCTATTGGCCCATGTACCGTGAGTGAACACGATCATCCTCTTCGTTCACATCACATTATTGCCTTACTCATTGGCTATATTCACGTGAAGAATTTCCATACTGGACCACATTTGGTTATCTCCATTTCTCACAAGAAATATTGGATCTTGGGACATCAAGATATTGTTCATAAACGCACTCAAAAATGTAATGTTTGTTTCACAGGAAACCCCAAGCCAATATTTCCGATCATGTCAAACCTACCAAACTTTCGACTTCAAGATTATCAAGCATTTCATGACGTGCAAGTTGCTTTGATCAAGACTTCAGGAGGTGTCTGCAAGGGACCGGCTGTGAAGTTGTGTCCACACCCAAATCGGTGGATTTGGTTCAGTTATGAAACCGGTTGTTTCATGGTGGGGAGAATGTCGCAGCCCGCCTCGAGTGTCACCGGCCTGCTTCCAAGTTTTCCATTTTGCAGCCAACATTATGTACGCTCTCGGAGATTTTTCCCGAGCTTCGTTCAGTTCAAAATTAGGCTTCGAGGAAACCACAAGTTTTTCTTCGTGTCTACATTTTGTTCTCATTAAGTCCATTCCTTTCATTTCCTTTGTATTACACAAGTTCAATCTCTTTTCATTCACTAAGTAAGATAAAAAACTGGCAAGCAAGTAAAGAGTGATACTGGACGTCCCATTCGAAGGGGATAAGCAACAGTTATCACTTTCAGACAGCTAAGAAAAAAATCGGTCTTAAAAACCCCAAGTGTTTCTAGAGCGATTTGTTATTGGTTCCCTGAAGATTTTAGTTTGAGGACAGCTAAGATAGAAGATGAGTTAACAATGCTGGGAACGCTTTGGGTATCTTGTATAATAAATCTGTAGATAGTTAGATTTGGTATGGAGATTCAGAGCCTTCTTGATAATTGGACTAATTGCCATGAAGATCTGAATTAGACAGTATTTGGAGTTTTCTGAAACTACAGGGTGGTCATCAAGTTATCTTGTCTGTATAAAGGGTGTACAATCGAACTCCTATCAGAAAGTATTTATTTACTGTGTGTGGGCGTGTGACAAAAAAAAAGGAGGGGAGATAACATCGGGTTGGGTGGAAGTGAGGTGAGAAAATTTTGAGATTAAAGGCTTAAAATAATAATGCATTTTTCACATGCATACTCGTAATTATGTAGTTTTAATTGTTCCTCTTTTTTGTCTTATTTTTTCTACACAGACCACCCTGTATTAACGTTTTTACGGTTCATAAACAAAAAGAAGACGAAGAAGAACAAGAAGAAGGGTGACTTTTTGAAAAGCGTCTTGTTGCCCATCTTCTTTTTGTAAAAATGCTCTCCAAGACCTTATCTCATTGTTGAGAAGTCAAGATGTCTTACCAGATAGAACAGATAGGCCTATACAGAGAGACATACAGAGATCTGTCAAACAGATAGGGATTTCCCACTGGTATTAGATTTAATAGATTTACATCTGCATGTCAGCTCCCGTGGACATATTGGGTGGCACAAAGAAAACATTTTCCTAATATGTACGTATGTATGTAAGTTATTTAAAACAGGAGTAAATGAAGGATTTGGATCACGAAAAAAATCATAGATATACAAGACAATAAGATTATTTGATAACTTATTTCCTTTAGCAGGATGTCTTAAAAAAAAAGAAAAAAAATGTCATCTGACCAATAAAATTAAGACAAATTTAATTCTCTTCAAAAGTGATAGAACCAGAACTTGGTAATCTTCAAAAGAACGGACAACAAAAATTTGGTCTGCTAAAACGCACGTCTGGCATATAGGAGGGTTCGTGATACCGTTTAAATCCGGGGTGTCACCCTTCAGCGGTAAGGTAACGCGCAGCCTGCTTCCTCTCTTAACTATGTACCTATTTCTGGGGGAAGCACAGTGATTTGAGCAGGGAACACCTGAAATGAATTGAACAGGCACATTTCTTGGAAATTGCGAAGAAAAAGCTTTTTTCTTTTTTTCTTAAAAAGTTTGATAGAGAGAACTGTAACTGCTAAGGTCTTATCGTCTCGAAATCGAAGATAGAAGGAAAACAGGATAGGATAAAGCCAGCCGTTCCTAGAACAACTTGATGTAATGTTAAACACTGGAGACATGATAGGGAGAAGGAAGATTGACATGTCCATTGTAACTTGTGAACCAAAACAGGGAACAGAAGTCCGCTCAAAATAGACTTGACTTTAGCATGCCAATCAAAATGCGGTTTGTGATACGCCTAATACCCGTCTGATAAAATTATCAACAACATCAGAACATTGCGTAGCTAAAGGTTACTAACAAAACAGCAAAAACCTTAAAACAAAAACAACTTCAATAAACACGCATTTCTTGTATTTGTAGTTTTGGCATCTCCACCAATATCTTCAGGTATTAGTGGAGATGTCAAAACTCCCAAATTCACCCGAGCTAGGAAACTTTTCAACGTTCAATAACGAATCAGCAAAAACCACAAAACAACATATTGAACACGCATTTTTCATATTTGTAGTTTTGACATCTCCACCAATATCTTACGGGTATTAGTGGAGATGCCAAAACTCTCAACTTTGTCAGTATGTAGAATGACGAATCCGACGATTTCTGGAGTTAGACCTTGAAATTGACATTTTCCGAGAACAAAACTTACCTGTATAGGATAAAGTTATCCCCGAACAGGATCGAACCCGAGATCTGGCGCTTGCTTGTATGTGAAAAAGTGTAGTCCAACGATGACTGAAACGTTGGAGAGAGCGATATGCTGTTATGTCACCGCGTTACTTCCCTCCAGTTGTAAATAGAGGTAGGGTAGCGACGAAGTCAGAATCTCAAGTAGTAAACACATTACGCTGCCGTGATTATGAATGGCATTGTTCTATGAATGAATAATAGTGAATGAATGACGGTATGAATGAGTATCAAATGCGTGGATCTTAGGATTGGATTGGTGAGATCGCGTAGGACGAGCTTACAGAATAAACGAGTCCTATTCAGAGAAATTCCAGGAAATAAAGGTGAGCTTTAAAGAAACGAATTGGTGAAAAATTAAAGTGTAGTCCAACGATGACTGAAACGTTGGAGAGAGCGATATGCTGTCATGTCACCGCGTTACTTCCCTCCAGTTGTAAATAGAGGTAGGGTAGCGACGAAGTCAGAATCTCAAGTAGTAAACACATTACGCTGCCGTGACTATGAATGGCATTGTTCTATGAATGAATAATAGTGAATGAATGACGGTATGAATGAGTATCAAATGCGTGGATCTTAGGATTGGATTGGTGAGATCGCGTAGGACGAGCTTACAGAATAAACAAGTCCTATTCAGAGAAATTCCAGGAAATAAAGGTGAGCTTTAAAGAAACGAATTGCAGGTTTCAACATAAAGCAACGAAGAAAGAAACGAATAAATAGTAGGCTTCAACAAATAACTTCAGTACTTGGTAGAATTGCAATTGAGGTACCTACTTGGTAAAACTGCAATTTAGGTAGGTACTTGGTTGTACTAAATCACTTGAAATATTACTAATCAGCGATCTATAGACAGAAGATACAAACAGCTCTTTATCACGAACCTAGCCTAACCCCATGCCCTTAATGAATTGAAATCCCACACAGAAACAAATTATGGATCACTAGGAAGAGCTTACAGAATAAACGAGTCCCATTCAGAGAAATTCCAGGAAATAAAGGTGAGCTTTAAAGAAACGAATTGCAGGTTTCAGCATAAAGCAACGAAGAAAGACTAGAAAGAAACGAATAAATAGTAGGCTTCAACAAGCAACTTCGGTACCTACTTGGTAAAACTGCAATTTAGGTAGGTACTTGGTTGTACTAAATTACTTGAAATATTATTAATCAGCAGTCTATAGACAGAAGATACAAACAGCTCTTAAAACGAATTGCAGGTTTCAACATGAAGCAACGAAGAAAGACATAAAGAAAGAAATTAATAAATAGTAGGCTTCAACAAGCAACTTCGGTACTTGGTAGAATTGCAATTGAGGTACTTGGTAAAATGGTAAAACTGCAACTTAGGTAGGTACTTGGTTGTACTAAATCACTTGAAATATTACTAATCAGCAGTCTAGTAGACAGAAGATACAAACAGCTCTTTAAACGAATTGCAGGTTTCAACATGAAGCAACGAAGAAAGACATAAAGAAAGAAATTAATAAATAGTAGGCTTCAACAAGCAACTTCGGGTACTTGGTAGAATTGCAATTGAGGTACTTGGTAAAACTGCAATTTAGGTAGGTACTTGGTTGTACTAAATTACTTGAAATATTACTAATCAGCAATCTATAGACAGAAGATACAAACAGCTCTTTATCACGAACCATGCCTAACCTCGTGCCCATAATGAATTGAAATCCCACACAGAAACAAATTATGGATCATGTACAAATTGGATTTTGGATATTACACTCCCTAAATCTTTTGCAAGTTTTAGTAAAGAGGTTATTACACAAGTCACAAGTGCATGTCTCTGTCTATTCGTACCTAAATCGTAAACTCAAAAGTGGTTTTTAAAGAAAAGAGAGGTACCAAAAACAGGAGTGTCCATCCTTGAAATAGAAAGTAAAAAATTGCTGTCATAAACGACCCTGATTTAGATATTACTGCAACATTCTCAAGTCGCAACCTATTTTACCTACTAGACAGCTAAGGTTACGTAGTCGATTCCATGCCTGACATATTGGTGACATCAAGGTGCTAGGCCTGACATTAAGGACAGAGACTGGTTAATTGCCATAGAAATTGTCCTCATTAGCATTTTAATATCGTACATCATGATGAGTACCTATTGAGTAGTCAACCAGTCACAATTTAGAAAGATGAGAAAATGAAAGTGAGGTGGAGATGTCAAAACTCCCAAATTCACCCGAGCTAGGAAACTTTTCAACGTTCAATAACGAATCAGCAAAAACCACAAAACAACATACTGAACACGCATTTTTCATATTTGTAGTTTTGACATCTCCACCAACATCTTACGGGTTTTAGTGGAGATGCCAAAACTCTCAACTTTGTCAGTAGGTATGTAGAATGACAAATCCGACGATTTCTGGAGTTAGACCTTGAAATTGACATCTCTCCCTCTGTCATTAAGGATGTAGTAGGTACAGGTTTAAGATCCTATTATAATACCTACCTACCTATTTAGTATATCTATCTATTTATAGGAATTCATATCAAGTATTCAAATGTAGAATACAATTTGTCTCTTTGCTCATTAGCATAATTATATCACTATACATATTTATACGACACATAAGTATAGGTGGGTACGTAGTACATATCTACCTAATGTATATTTTCATTTTATTTTCAATCTCTTTATTGTACCTTGTAATTTGTATTATTGTAATTAAAGGTTTATAGGAATTCATATCAAGTATTCAAATGTAGAATACAATTTGTCTCTTTGCTCATTAGCATAATTATATCACTATACATATTTATGGACACATAAGTATAGGTGGGTACGTAGTACATATCTAATGTATATTTTTTTATTTTATTTTCAATCTCTTTATTGTACCTTGTAATTTGTATTATTGTAATTAAAGGAAATAATAAGGTGCCTATGTAAACCCTCTCTGTCCTTGTTGAGATGAATCTTGAAAATCACATTTCTCCTTCGGTATTTCATGTCACTTGACTAACAGATAAATAATGATGGTGAAGTAACAACTAATAACCACCTTAAAGAAATGGTATAGGTCCATTGGGCAGAAGCTGGAAAAGACTACATTTCTCAAACATTTGAACCGAAAAGAAGATGAGGAAAGAAGACCTAAATTACAGGTGCTCGAACTTTCAAGAGAGAACTTAAAGCAAAGTTGACACACAAAGACAAAGCTCATGATCAGAAAATACACCTCCTAATAAGTCCAATTAGATCTTAAATACCTAGGTATTGAGTCAATTAGATAAGTTACATACCTCATCATGTCTTCTAATTTCTGGTGAAGTTCTTTGCACATCGAAGCGTTGACCCCTTCATGTGAGTTTAATTACCATTTATTTGTAAAGTAACTTCCCAAGATCAATAGGCTGTTGATATTAGTATGGTTAATAGGCTAATATCCCTAATATCTATACCAGTACCTAATGGTTCTTATTATTTCTCCTATTACGAATAGTAGATCAAATCCGTTACTGCTCTTCAAACACATACTCACAACATACACACAACATACTCCCAACATACCAACCTACTACCATACTCACCCGACCTCAGTCACAATACCAAGTCAAATGAACTAATAGTGTTACATAAACATAATAAACATAAGTGTAACATGTAACATACATAATAATTTAATAATTTGTATCTCCCGAGAATTCTGTAAACAAAATTTTATGTATTACATATCTATATGTGTTCCCTACACCCTAAATAAACGTAGAGTCTCCAAATTAGAAGGTCTCTTGAGCCCCAAACGCCCACACGAACTCTTTCATTCATGAGAACTTCAGATGAGAGATTTATTCTTGGTGTCAGACATAAGGTGTACAACTTCCGGTGGTATTACTGATCTGGTCCATGGGGTTATTCTACGTCACTCGAGAAGAGGGTGCGTAGGCATTTGGAGTTGAACATGCATAGGACTTGGGTCTTGGGACTTGTCTTGACACAAGAGTCTGTCTTTAGGAATAGGACTTCAATTGTATCTTCTTTCAATGAAACTTTTCTCATCTGGAATGTTTTTTTGTAGTTTGATTTGTTCCGTAAAGTTACAGAGAAGGTGAAAAAGTAGATACATTTTACAATGTTGTATTTTGTATGTTATTGTAGGTACTTATCTTGTATTCTTGAGAATGGTACTTGTTTTGGGCTGAGCTGAGGTATGAGACAACAGTCTGAATGTTGTATGTATTTTGTATGTTATTGTACTTATCTGAGGTGTGTTGTATATGTATGTATGTATTTTGTATGTTATTGTACTTATCTTGTATTCAAGGTGTAAATCTGCTCAGGTGATGTGAATTACGACGAGGATGCAGAGTGGATATTATTTTGTACAAGACAAATGAATAAATTAGATTGAAGATTATGATTATCTTCAACATTGCTTGTATAGAGCTTGTGAGGCTGAACAGCGAAGTCCGTTTCTCCTATTCCAGCATTCGAAAGATCATGTTCTAGAGACGGATTTGTGCAATAATCGTACCTAACTAACTAATGTGGACCTATCCTAATATCCCTTCCTTCCTAAGGCTTGTAAAGTGGACATGGATATTATGCTGTAAAGGAGACAAGATTGTCCGCTGTGTATCCTTCTCTTCATAAGGTCAATGTGGCAAGGAGAGGTGAACTGGGCAAAATGTAAATTTATAATTTCAAATGAATCATTTGTGAGTTTTCAATCAGATGAATGTTATCATTTGTAAGTTCGTCTTATTTGGTTCTTTCTGAAGAAACCTCAAGAAGTCTCGTTTAATGTCCTCTTAAATCCACCTCTTATGGTGGATTTCACCAACCTTCTTTCCAGCGTCAAACAGCTGTCATTCTGCCCACTCACAGTTAATGCCATAGCAGTTCACATTTATCACTCGCCTTGCACTTTGCTGCTGACAGGGGTGATGAGTTGTGGCTGTGTTCTGGTGCTACTTTAGCATTATAAATTGCCTGGTCTCTGTGCTACCTAGTATTATTCAAACTTAACTGGCTGTTAGCTTAACAGGAGTTCTAATGACTGAATAAATATTGGTGAAATCCAACATTACAGTGGAACAATTTTTCACCTTCCACCAACAATTTTTCAGTCCCTAGAAGGTCTGTTAAGCTAACAGCCTGTTAAGTTCAATTTGATTTGTATAAGCTGAACAGGGCTGTCAAACTAACGAGCTGTTAGGGGCAAAAAAAGGTTGGTGAAACCCACCATCAGTCTCAAAAAACATCAGTCTAGTGCTGATCTGACGAGGATCACAAAACCGAACCCCGTTGGAATATGTAAAGAAGAAATTGATTGAATGGCTCTACGTGCTGTCTATCACTGCTATCGATTGGTTATACCCTAGGTCAGAACATTAGTCACGTATGAAGTGTGTTTGTAGTATTGTCTACATTTCGCACCTTTCAATTATTGGGAGGGCAGATGTTAGAATGTTTCTGTTCCTAGTTCCTATCGTTTCATTTCATGACCTATAGGTGAATTACGTTGAATTTCGTTTGATTCGTATTTTAACATGTTTAACGCTTTCGATTCGTAATTTAACGCGTTCTTGTTTACGCGTCAAATTTTGACATCTTTTCATTTATTTGACAGATTGGAAGGTAGGTATGTAGGTACGTACGTACATACGTAGGTACTCTTCGTATTCTGGAGGATTCTTGCGTGTTAAATACATGTTTTGTAATAATTGAAATGCTCGCACTCGCTGGCTCGCACTTACCTATTCCTGTATACATATAAATAATTAAGAGTCAAAATTTTATATTGCAAGCCCAAACTCCATCAAAATGTACTTCCGAATCCCAAAAGATCTAATAACCTCCACTCTAAGCTGGGTTTTAATCGAGTTTTACATTGGAACATCCAGTTTATAACACACATTTAAACTTGAACAAATATCCGTTCTTCCCTGAATGCTGGTCTGTAAAGGGACTTATCAGTCAGATCCGAGCAGTAAAAACAAAGTCTATCATTACTTCCTACCCTACTACCTTACTAGTAGTAGGTATACCTGAATAATATATACATGTGTGTTTTATCTAAGAAAGGTCGGCATTTAATTTAGTGCTTAGTACCCAACTAATGCTCCATAAAGCCCTTTACGGTAGCTAACAATCGTAAAAGGCATGCTTGATTATTGTTTGAATACAAAACACCAGTAGCTTCCAGAAACAATTCAAAAGGGGCAAGAAACATGTGCTTTTATCTCAAAAGTAATAATAATACATCCAATACAAAAGAAGATGTTCGAAAGGATAGTGACAGCGCGGTATGTTTTCGGATTCTAGGACCCCCTCATCCCTTCTTGATAATTGGACTAATTGCCATGAAGATCTGAATTAGACAGTATTTGGAGTTTTCTGAAACTACAGGGTGGTCATCAAGTTATCTTGTCTGTATAAAGGGTGTACAATCGAACTCCTATCAGAAAGTATTTATTTACTGTGTGTGGGCGTGTGACAAAAAAAAAGGAGGGGAGATAACATCGGGTTGGGTGGAAGTGAGGTGAGAAAATTTTGAGATTAAAGGCTTAAAATAATAATGCATTTTTCACATGCATACTCGTAATTATGTAGTTTTAATTGTTCCTCTTTTTTGTCTTATTTTTTCTACACAGACCACCCTGTATTAACGTTTTTACGGTTCATAAACAAAAAGAAGACGAAGAAGAACAAGAAGAAGGGTGACTTTTTGAAAAGCGTCTTGTTGCCCATCTTCTTTTTGTAAAAATGCTCTCCAAGACCTTATCTCATTGTTGAGAAGTCAAGATGTCTTACCAGATAGAACAGATAGGCCTATACAGAGAGACATACAGAGATCTGTCAAACAGATAGGGATTTCCCACTGGTATTAGATTTAAGAGATTTACATCTGCATGTCAGCTCCCGTGGACATATTGGGTGGCACAAAGAAAACTTTCCTAATACCTATGTACTTATTTAATTTATTTGAAATGAGACTAAATGAAGGATTTGGATCACGGGAAAAAAAAAACCCACAGAGATACAAGACAATAAGACTATTTGGTAGGTACCTTATTTTCTAAATTTCCTTTAGCAGAATTTCTCAAAGAAAAAAGTAAAAAAAAAAAAATCTATCAAGACTGAATGAATACCTTACCAATCAGATAAGTTCTGTTCAAAAGTAATCGAACCAGGATTTGGTAATCTTCAAAAGAACGGACAAGAAAAATTTGTCTGGTTTTAACGTCTGGCAAACAGAATTCTCGATACCGTTTAAATCCGAGTGTTACCCTTGTACATGTCCACCCTGTATAGGAAGTCAAGAAGATAAATTCAAGGGGAACTTGATGTAATGTTAAACACTGGAGACATGACAGGGAGAAGGAAGATTGACATGTCCATTGTAACTTGTGAACCAAAACAGGGAACCGCAGTCCGCTCAAAATAGACTTGACTGCTTTCTTATCGGATATCTCGTTAATTAAACATTTTATTCAAAACACTTCCAAACCACATTATCGTTAAAGACGCCATCTTCATTAAGAGGGGGTCTTTTTTAACGGAAATAAAGCAGAGTTGTGTTCTGTTTTTTGGGAAGAAATTAAGGAGAAGAAGAGGAAGAAGAAGAAGGAGGAGAAGAAGAAGAAGAAGAAGAAGGAGAAGAAGATAAAGAAGAAGAAACAGAATGGTTAGGTGGAAGTGCTCATTTAGAACAACATTGCCATTTGAAAGAAAGCATTTAAAAAAGTAGAAGAGTTTGCATGAATTTATTAAATAAAACATTGAATTTAAAGATGAACAATGAATTTACGCAACCTTTTGCAACATAAGGCATTATCTTGGTCTAATGCCTACCTTCCATTCAGAAGAAGTCCATTATTACATAAATATTTATGTGTGTCTAATTATTATCAGCATAGGGTCCAGACAAAGTCCATTATAATTAAATCTACGTATATAGGTACCTACCTATCTATCTACTTATAAAAGCGAGTATAATTTTATGTAGGTACATAAGTGTGTATAATTTCCTATGGACTTCCCGCCATTGTGCCTATTTCCTAAATCCTGACGCATTGTGTTGAAGGAACAATAACAATGGGTCGTGCGGTTACTTACTACCTTCCATTCAGAAGAAGTCCATTATTACATAAATATTTATGTATGTCTAATTATTATCAGCATAGGGTCCAGACAAAGTCCATTTTATAATTACATCTACGTATAGGTACCTACCTATCTATCTACTTATAAAAGCGAGTATAATTCTATGTACGTACATAAATGTGTATAATTTCCTATGGACTTCCCGCCATTGTGCCTATTTCCTAAATCCTGGCTCATTGTGTTGATGGAACAATAACAATGGGTCGTGCGGTTACCTAGTCGTCTCACAGTCCAGAGGTCGGTGTGGGCGACACAGGGCCCACCAATGAGAGAACGTATGAGATCGTGAGAATTCTGTGTGTCCTCGGAGATGCATTTTGTAAGATGCATTTTACCTCTGAGGAGTCTGAGATGCACTTCCAAAGCTGCACGTGAAGATGTGAGGCCTGATAGTGGTTCTCAAATTTTTGATTCTGGACAATTTAATGAGTTTCTGCGAAATGTAATGAGATTCTAGACAGGACAACAAAAATTTGGTCTGGTAAAACGCACGTCTGGCATATAGGAGGGTTCGTGATACCGTTTAAATCCGGGGTGTCACCCTTGTAGGTACATGTTCACCCTGTATAGGAAGTCAAGAAGATAAATTCAAGGGGAACTTGATGTATTCTAGACAGCCTATAAGTTAGCTTAAAAGGTAGCGCGCCTGCCTTGTAAAGCGCTAGTTCGCTGGTTTGATTCACACCCTAGGCGATCTTTATCCTAAACATCAGATGAGATTCGTTCTCCGAACGAACGGCTGAAAAGCCATCCTGTCCCCCTTCTCTTTTCGTTTTCAGGAAAGTAGACCTCCGTTCTCTCCATCAAATTTGCTCTTTGAAAGAAGAAAATAATCCATTTTATTGGCTTTTTGATATGTTTAGTTAAGTCTTCGCCAATGCGGGTACCTTGAACAAATTTTCGAACGCCGAATGTTTTGTTTGTGTGTAGTTGTATTTGTGTGTGCGTTTGCTTCTGGTTTCCTGGTTACTACCAACCTCAGTGGTGTAGTGGTTAGCACGGTGGACTTTGAATCTGGAGGTTGGTGGGCCAAGTCAAGTCATGAAATTTAGAGTAGTGTGTGTATAAGCGGGGAACGACATTTTAGCTGCTCATTGCTGTATCTCTTCTTGTGTGAAATAGAATGGACATATGGATCCATACAGTAATAGTTATGTATTGAGCTTGGAGAGTATGGTAATAATCCTCATTAATACCGCCCGCATCTGACTGCAAAGTCCCTTTAGCGTTCCATCCTTTTATCGATAAGCACACTTTGTTGTACTCATTAGTTGGGACTTAGCACGGAATGTTCTGATTTTATTATTTGTGGACAACGCAACTTGATTAGCTCCATTGTTGGCGCGGGTACCTTGAACAAATTTTCGAACGCCGAATGTTTTGTTTGTGTGTAGTTGTATTTGTGTGTGCGTTTGCTTCTGGTTTCCTGGTCACTAGCAACATCAGTGGTGTAGTGGTTAGCACGGTGGACTTTGAATCTGGAGGTTGGTGGTCCAAGTCAAGTCATGGAATTTAGAGTAGTGTGTGTATTAAGCGGGGAACGACATTATAGCTGCTCATTGCTGTATCTCTTCTTGTGTGAAATAGAATGGACCTATGGATCCATACAGTAATAGTTATGTATTGAGCTTGGAGAGTATGGTAATAATCCTCGTTAATATCACCTGCATCTGACTGCAAAGTCCCCTTACCGTTCCATCCTTTTATCGATACTTCTTTGGATCGTTCCCCTTTTAACGCGTATTCTTTCTGGGTAATAAAACAACTCATTCACATAATTTCAGACGTCCCATAATTTTGCACATCTCACACTCTCTACTCTCTTATTACTTTCTATTTTCCTACAATGACACGCCCCTCTGGCCCTCACATCTTCATAAGAACTGCATCAATATATCTCAATACTATATCATTTATGACTGCATCCATCGTATGCCCTGCAGTGCAAGATTAAACCCCAAGAACCTATTGTTTGCCTAATGTGTAGCTTCATGTGTTGATAGTAATCGGACTTTCAGTTTCGAAAATTTACGAGGACAGAAAGTAGACATCAGGGCCGAACGAAGCGAGATCCAAGTTTTAATCTTTTAGCTCGACAGTGTTTTTCGAGTTTGTTTGAGTCGGATAAGATCAAAACCGGAACGTGTATCCATTGTATCATATAAAGGTAATAAGTTTTGTAGTTACCTATTTCATAACTTCAGAAAGTAGACATCAGGGCCGAACGAAGCGAGATCCAAGTTTTAATCTTTTAGCTCGACAGTGTTTTTCGAGTTTGTTTGTTTCGAGATATGTAACTGTCGAACTCTTTGTCTGATTGTCAGGCATTTTAAACGCATCAAGGAATTTTGGTAGTTGAGGATTTGATCCTAATCCTAACATTACCAATCCTCCTAATAAGTCCAATTAGATCTTAAATACCTAGGTATTGAGTCAATTAGATAAGTTACATACCTCATCATGTCTTCTAATTTCTGATGAAGTTCTTTGCACATCGAAGTGTTCACCCCTTCATGTTAGTTTAATTACAGATGGTTGTAAAGTCAACTTCCCGAGATCAATAGGCTGTTGATATTAGTATAGTAATATATAATTATAGTTAATAGGCTAATATACCTACCTAATAATCCTAATATCTACCAGTACCTAATGGATCATGGTTCTTATTAGTTCTCCTATTACGAGTAGATAATTTCCGCTAGGTACCGCTCTTCAAACACACAATACAACCTACTACCATACTCACCTGACCTCAGTCACAATACCAAGTCAAATGAACTAACAGTGTTTGATAAACATAAGTGTAACATACATAATGTGTATCTCCCGTGTATTCTGTACATATAAACATAATTATGTACATATTTTTATGTGTTCCCTACACCCTAAATAAACGTAGAGTCTCCAAATTAGAAGGTCTCTTAAGCCCCAAACGCCCACATTGTCCCCTAAAATATCTTCTGAATTATTCCCTCGGTCCGGTATGTCTATGATTGAACTTATTGATAATGAACTACTAAACCAGGCCAGGCCACCTGGCCCAGGTGACACAACAAATCAATCATATTGAAAAATACAAAGAAAACATTACTCATATCATATCGCGATAAGCAGACACTAGAAACAGTAAGTGCTGCACGATATGCCTTATATGGTCCCCTAAAATATCTTCTGAATTATTCCCTCGGTCCGGTATGTCTATGATTGAACTTATTGATAATGAACTACTAAACCAGGCCAAGTCACCTGGCCCAGGTGACACAACAAATCAATCATATTGAAAAATACAAAGAAAACATTACTCATATCATATCCCGATAAGCAGACACTAGAAACAGTAAGTGCTGCACGATATGCCTCATATTAGTTCACCTGGCCCAGGTGACACAACAAATCAATCATATTGAAAAATACAAAGAAAACATTACTCATATCATATCCCGATAAGCAGACCCTAGTGCTGCACGATATGCCTCATATTTTGTTTCGTAAAAAATTGAAATCCATATCTATTACAGAAAGAAAGCATTTAAAAAAGTAGAAGAGTTTTGCATGAATTTATTAAATAAAACAATGAATTTAAAGATGAACAATGAACTTACGCAACCTTTTGCAACATAAGGCATTATCTTGGCCTAATGCCTACCTTCCATTCAGAAGAAGTCCATTATTACATAAATATTTATGTATGTCTAATTATTATCAGCATAGGGTCCAGACAAAGTCCATTATAATTAAATCTACGTATAGGTACCTACCTATCTATCTACTTATAAAAGCGAGTATAATTTTATGTACGTACATAAAATCTATTACAGGGGGTCTGCGATATATCGCACAGCTATCAAAACATCATGAATTGATGACTGATGGGTTGTTCCCCTCCTTGATAGACAGCGTAAACAAAGCTGTAATCCGTATGGTCCGTCGAAAATTGGATTAAAATGACTCAGAGATTAGGGAAACGCATCCATTATTATCAGCGCGTGAAATAATATTGGTTTTTCATTTACTATTAACGGGATTGCAGTTGTTCCCCTCCTTGATAGACAGCGTAAACAAAGCTGTAATCCGTATGGTCCGTCGAAAATTGGATTAAAATGACTCAGAGATTAGGAAAACGCATCCATTATTATCAGCGCGTGAAATAATATTGGTTTTTCATTTACTATTAACGGGATTGCAAGTTTTTTTATGTACGATTTTATCAATAGCGAGTTCTTCAATTTACTACAATTCAACTGAAGAATTGAATGTGAATATCATGTTCGAGTATTTTGAAAAGAAATGTATTGTGGATCTGGTGCTGCGATGCAGAATATTGAATTCAAGGAGTTGTATTGTTTTGTCGAGCTCAAATTAGTTGAGCAACAGCAAGGATAAGGGGACTCGATATAAATCCAGGACAAAACTCTTGAGACACAAATGAAATGTCACATTATTTCATTAAAAAAAAACTTGGTTTTGAATTTGAACCATTTGCAAATGGTCTTGACTTTTGAGTTTAAGTCATAGTCAATTAAAAACAATAGGTACTTAGTACCTACTAAATAAAAAAATTAATATCTACAAACTAGGTACCAGATAAATGCTGGACATTGGTACCTATATTGCATTTGTGTCTTAGACAAAATAAACAATTCAGCTTATTGTACCTATATTAGGTAGCTAAATACCTAGGTATATTTTATATTGTTTGCTAATACCACCATTGGCTACTAGTTTTATTTGCTAAACGTAAAAAGTGTACCTAGTTTGTTTTGATTTATGAAACAATTACTATCGAACTTTAGACACACAACTATGTAGAATGTAGATGTGTACCTAGATAGGTATAGGTTCGTAGTTGGTACGTTTTAAAGACAGTAGGTAGTTTGTTAGTAACTAATGGGGTCAGTCATACAGACTGAATTACAACTAAACTGTTCTTTTTTTAAGAGGTTTGATAGAGGGAATTTGAGTGCCAAGGCCTTATCGTCCCGAAAGCGAAGAGAGAAGGAAGACAGGATAGGAGAAAGCCAGCCGTTCCAAGAACGAACATTATCCGTTCAGGATAAAATTCGCCCCGAGCGGAAATCGAATCCGCGGCCTAGTTAAACGTAAAAAGTGAAGTTTGTTTTGATTTATGAAACAATTACTATCGAACTTTAGACACACAACTAGAAGTGTACCTAGATACATAGGTACGTTGGTACGAGTACGTTATTAAAGTATTACTTATGGGTCATAACTATGCACTAATGGGGTCAGTCAGACATATTGAACTACTCGTGAACTGTTTTTCCAAGAGTTTTGATAGAGGGAATTTAACTGCCAAGGGTCTTATCGTCCCGAAAGCGAAGGGAGAAGACAGGGTAGGAGAAAGCCAGCCGTTCCGAGAACGAACATTATCCGTTCAGGATGAAATCCGCCCCGGGCGGGAATTGAACCCGCGGCCTAGCGCTTACAAGGCAGACGCGCTACCAACCAAGCTAACTAGGCTGGCCTCCCTTCTTCTTCAGGATACATTAAGCATCTCTATGAGTCCATGAGTCCCTCAATAAATGGGCTTTGGGTCTGCGTTTAATAGCGACCAATTTCCTCTTTCTTATCCTAGTATTATTCATTGCTCTCTGTGCTACGTAGCATTATTAAATTTATTAATTGCTTGGTTTATGTGCTACCTAGGATTATCAATAATAGATTGATAATCCTAATCCAATCAATTATTGCTTGCTCTCTGTGCTACCTCTAGCATTAGAAATTGCTTGCTCTCTGACTTACCTAGCATTATCTATTCTATTGCTCTCTGTGTACATTGCTTACGCGTCAAATTTTGACATCTTTTCATTTATTTGACAGATTGGAAGGTAGGTATGTAGGTACGTACGTACATACGTAGGTACTCTTCGTATTCTGGAGGATTCTTGCGTGTTAAATACATGTTTTGTAATAATTGAAATGCTCGCACTCGCTGGCTCGCACTTACCTATTCCTGTATACATATAAATAATTAAGAGTCAAAATTTTATATTGCAAGCCCAAACTCCATCAAAATGTACTTCCGAATCCCAAAAGATCTAATAACCTCCACTCTAAGCTGGGTTTTAATCGAGTTTTACATTGGAACATCCAGTTTATAACACACATTTAAACTTGAACAAATATCCGTTCTTCCCTGAATGCTGGTCTGTAAAGGGACTTATCAGTCAGATCCGAGCAGTACAAACAAAGTCTATCATTACTTCCTAGCCTAATACCTTACTAGTAGGAGTTATACCTAAATAATCTGTACATGTGTGTTTTATACGTATACGTATACTTCTATTCCTACCCTCCGTTCATCTGTGCTCCGATCACACCCATGAAACATTCCGCGTCCACACCCATTAGCTCGCCTCTCAATAATGTAAGTCGATCACACCTCTTAGGTTGCCCTACAATGAGTTGAGTTTAGCGATCACACCCATAAGCTCGACCTACAATAAAGTAAATTTAGGTTTTGAGTAGGCTCTTGGCTCCCTCAAAGCTTAGAAGAAAGGTACTGCCATAACAGTCACCTGATGTGTACCCGAAAGCTGAATAGTTGAATACCTATTTTCAAAAATGATTCTAATCAGAAAAGCTAGTAATTCTGTATAACCTGTTAAACCAAAAGGAAGCTAAGCAAATAATAATATTCAGTTCCTCTGAGACTTTAATAGGCAATTTGTAAAGGCATTAGGCACTTATGTCCTTGGTTATCTTGATAGAGAGGTAAGTAAACACTAGTTTAGATCTTCCTCCTGCTTAGTGGACATCAGATTACTAGCTTAGTGGCTAGTGGGCATCAAAATTCATCTTTCCATTTGGTCTTCCAGAATAACGGAACCTGGCATAAGAAGAGCTACTCGGAAATGAACGGCAGTTACTCCCCCGTCTCCTGGAATGGTAATGTGAGCACCCTGGAGATGTTGAATGGCAGTCTGGACTCATCCCTAGCCTGTTCTCCCTCTTCCCCTTGTAAGGAAGCCAGAGCCAAGCTGGTTAAACCCAAGTCCCTTGTGGAGAAAGCGAGACTCAATGTGGCGTAAGTGTTGGTTAAATATTTAGAATAGAATATACCTTGTTTATCCTGCCCGAATAGAACTGAAAAGTCCCTTTACCTCAGCAGTCTAAACAAGGTATCGTATATTTGAGTTGTTTGTTTGAGAGAAACAACGGGTTAGTTGGGAAATGGAAGCGAAGGTACTGGGAGCTTGGGTAGCTCGCGAAGTTTATTATTCAGAAGCTACGACAATGAAAAAGGAAGCTCTTTTTTGTGGTCCCCTTGTAAGGAGGCCAGAGCCAAGCTGGTTAAACCCAAGTCCCTTGTGGAGAAAGCGAGACTCAATGTGGCGTAAGTGTTGGTTATATATTTAGAATAGAATATACCTTATTTATCCTGACGGAATAGAACTGAAAAGTCCCTTTACCTCAGCAGTCTAAACAAGGTCTCGTATATTTGAGTTGTTTGTTTGAGAGAAACAACGGGTTAATTGGGAAATGGAAGCGAAGGTACTGGGAGTTTGGGTAGCTCGCGAAGTTTATTATTCATAGAAGCTACGACAATGAAAAAGGAAGCTCCTTTTTGTGTTTAACCTAACCCTATAATAACACTGGTCACTGCTCTTTTGTGATAGCTCCTTTTGTAGCAATTTTCAATTGACGTGACTTCTCAACCGAATTCACAATTTATTTTTCCAACAGGAAATGCAAACTCCAGTGTTTTTATCATGCTAGGGTACTCATACGAATATTAAGAATATGTATTGCATGTGACGTAGAAACTACGGATCCAAAGAAATAATTAATTTTCTAAATGCGCCTAGACGTTATGCCGGTGACGGTTTGGGCATAATGCATTCAGTCGAAACCATGTCATGGCCAATCGTATTTCATGACAGCCATTTCTTCGTTTTATAAAATTTCGATTCAGAACTTAAATATTCTTGGGTACATTTCATTTTTTAATAATTTTCTCCCATACGCTGAAGTAGTGTTTTATATCGCAATGTTGACGGTGTGAAAATGTAAGTTACAGACTATACCTTTATGTTTATGTAGTTTATGTACCAACGACTACCCTATTTAATAGGAAAAGGCTAGGAAGAAGAAGAGATGTACACAAAAATTCCGAGACAAATTGACCAGAACTTTTTCAAGATCAAAAATGTTGTCATTAAATCATGGAATCAAATAGAAAAACGAAAACAGCATATAGGTACCTAAACACATAATTGAAGACAACAACACGCATGAGCTTTGAGCTGGTACTACACAACTCGGTGTGAAAATGTAAGTTACAGACTATACCTTTATGTTTATGTAGTTTATGTACCAACGACTACCCTATTTAATAGGAAAAGGCTAGCAAGAAGAAGAGATGTACACAAAAATTCCGAGACAAATTGACCAGAACTTTTTCAAGATCAAAAATGTTGTCATTAAATAATGGAACCAAATAGACAAAGGAAAACAGCATATAGGTAGGTACCTAAACACTTAATTGAAGACAACAACAGGCATGAGCTTTGAGCTGGTACTACAAAACTTTTTTAAGGCTTTATGGCAGAATTCTCACACAGTGAGCTCTTCCACCCAACCAAATTTTAATACATTCCGAAAAGGCATTCAGACGAAATGGATAGAGATACAAACTGTACAGAATTCTTAAGATGCCGAAAGAACATTTTTAGGCGAAAAAAAAGGATAGTTCACTTGAGAACTTATTTACTTTCTTCTTTCTCACAGGAAGAGCAGTACGCCTCCTGGATGGCCGCATGTCGTCTGGCCTCCAAAGGCCGCACTCTAGCCGACTCCTCGTACGAGGCCGAGCGTAAATCCATCCTCTCCTTCCTCACCATGCAGAAACCGGCCCCCACTCCAGACTTCGGCCAGATCGTGTTGCTATGCAAGATGCCACAGCTCAGATGGCAATGCTCCAGTTCATTTCATCAGGATTACCCCGAGTGGCAGTACCTTCCACTATTCATTGTGATCATCTGATAGAAGCCCAGGTGGGAGGTGTAGAGGATTTGAAACGAGCCAAGTCACAGAATGAAGAAGTTTACGCCTTCTTGAGATCCGCTGGAGCAAAATATGGCGTAGGGTTCTGGCATCCTGGATCAGGTATCATCCATCAGATTATACTTGAGAACTATGCATTCCCTGGTCTCCTCATGATAGGCACAGACTCTCACACACCCAATGGTGGAGGACTGGGTGGTCTGTGTATCGGTGTGGGTGGGGCAGATGCTGTGGATGTCATGGCAGATATCCCCTGGGAGCTCAAGTGTCCCAAGGTCATTGGTGTCCGTCTGACTGGAGGACTCAAAGGTTGGACATCTTCGAAAGACGTCATTCTGAAAGTTGCCGGGATTTTGACTGTGAAAGGAGGAACTGGGGCGATTATCGAGTACCATGGTCCTGGCATTGATAACATCTCATGTACTGGGATGGGTACTATTTGTAACATGGGTGCTGAGATTGGTGCTACCACATCAGTGTTTCCATATAATAAGCGAATGTATGATTTTCTGAAAGCAACGAGTACCATGGTCCTGGCATTGATAACATCTCATGTACTGGGATGGGTACTATTTGTAACATGGGTGCTGAGATTGGTGCTACCACATCCGTGTTCCCGTATAATCAGCGAATGTATGACTTTCTGAAAGCAACATTGATAACATCTCATGTACTGGGATGGGTACTATTTGTAACATGGGTGCTGAGATTGGTGCTACCACATCAGTGTTTCCATATAATAATCGAATGTATGATTTTCTGAAAGCAACGCTTAGAGAAGATATTGCTAAGGAAGCTATGAAGTATCAGAGTTTACTCACACCTGATGAGGGAGCAAAGTATGATCAGCTGATTGAGTTGGATCTGAACACTTTGGAACCTCATGTCAATGGACCTTTCACTCCCGATCTGGCCCACCCTATCAACAAACTAGGAGAAGCAGCTAAGAAGAACGGTTGGCCGATGGATATTAAAGTGAGTCTCATTGGAAGTTGTACCAATGCTTCTTATGAAGATATGTCGCGATGTGCTAGTATTGCCAAAGAAGCCATGGCCCATGGTCTCAAATCTAGTACCCCATTCAATGTCACCCCTGGCTCTGAACAAATAAGAGCTACTATTGAGCGAGATGGTATTGCTCAGACTCTGAGAGAATTTGGTGGAACTGTACTGGCGAATGCATGTGGTCCTTGTATAGGACAGTGGAATCGCAAGGATGTCAAGATGGGAGAGAAGAACACCATAGTGAACTCCTACAATAGAAATTTCACAGGCAGGAACGATGCCAACCCTGCCACCCATGCGTTTGTAACATCCCCTGAACTTGTGACAGCTCTAGCTATCAAGGGTACCTTGGCGTTTGACCCACGGTCCGATACACTAACTGGAAGTGACGGTAAACCATTCAAACTAAGAGACCCGTTTGGAGACGAGCTCCCTACCAAGGGATTTGACCCAGGTGTGGACACCTACCAGCCTCCTCCTAAAGACGGAAGTTCTCTCTCTGTGGACGTCGATCCCAAGTCACAGCGACTTCAACTGCTCGAACCCTTTGATGTGTGGGACAAGAAAGACATCAAGGATATGGTGGTTTTGATCAAAGTGAAAGGAAAGTGTACCACAGATCATATCTCGGCTGCAGGACCCTGGCTCAAGTTCCGTGGACATCTAGACAATATTTCCAACAATCTCTTTCTGACCGCCACCAATGCTGAAAATGGGGAAATGAACAAAGTGAAGAATCAATTGACAGGGCAGTATGGTCCTGTGAATGAGGTCGCTAGAGCGTACAAAGCTGCTGGAGTACCCTGGGTAGCAGTGGGAGATGAGAATTATGGAGAAGGAAGTTCCAGAGAGCATGCAGCGTTAGAACCGCGACATCTAGGTGGACGTGCCATCATTGTAAAATCCTTCGCGCGTATTCACGAGACTAATTTGAAGAAACAAGGTCTTCTACCACTCACATTTGCCAATCCATCCGATTATGATAAGATTCAACCGAATGATAGGATTTCACTGGTTGGATTGAAGGATTTGGCGCCCGGGAAACCAGTGACTGCACAGATCAAGCATGCAGATGGTAAAGTGGAAGAAATCAAGCTAAATCATTCGATGAACGAACAGCAGATCACATGGTTCCAAGCCGGTAGTGCACTTAATAGAATGAAACAGATTTCCGGAAACAAATGAAAAAGAATTACCTACGCGTATTCCAGCGTATTCCTGAAAAATATAACAATCTACGTACTTTCATTATGTAAAATTTTACCAGCCTGTCTTTTATTTGTTATCATGATTATTACTAGTATTTAGTATTATATTACATACTACCCTTTTAGGACCCTTTCTTTTCTTCGTTTTCTAAAACTTCCCTTTCTTCTCTTCTCCTCAACAGATGGCTCGATTCCTCTCTGTCCATTTACGAACAAGGCGTGAAGGAGTTCGACACACTTCGTCTCCGATTCAAATTCTACTCCATCTATGATTTGAACGCGAAGACCGATGCTGTCCGAATCAATCAGCTGTATGAACAGGCCAAGTGTCCTCTCTACCAATCTACTTTCTGCTCTCCCAAAATTTCTCTCTCCCAAAATTTACTTAATTCTCTTCTTTTCCTGGTAAACAGGAGGGCGTGGGTTCAATCCCAGCTGAGGTATGGAATTTTATCCTCAATATAATTTGAGAATTTGACCACAATAATAGTAGTAGCCTACTGCTGGAGTAAAGGGACTTTTCAGTCCTATGCGAGCAGTATAAATAAGCACTATTATTATTATTGTTCCTTTCGAAAACTGAAATTATTTCCCTCTTCTGAAGCTCATTTCTCTGCTTTTGAAGGAAATAGTTTTCATTTTGGTAATGGTGGGGAATAGGGAAATAGAACAATGTCAGGGAATGTTCCATTTCCCTATTCCCCATTACTATGAAAACTGTGAAAGGAAAATAGGTACAGCTTTACTTCATTTTTGGACTGAACTTTAGCAATTTATTTGAATGATTATTAAAATAAAAAGCAAATCATTTAATGAAATAAAAATCAATCTCAATTAATTAAACCTATATCTGACACGTTTCTTTTTCCGTCCTCAGGTTCAAGTCAACCTTCAGTCGAATGTGGCGCAACCCACGGACACCTCAAGCATATCCCTCGCCGATGACGATATCGATGCTGCCCTCACTGATCTTCAGGTCACTCTGGAAGGGTCCCACATTAGTTTGGCCAGTCCTGATATTATGCATGTGCCCGAGCTGTATGACTACCTCAGGTGTCTCAAGTGAGTAGCGACAGAATATAATGATTTTGATTTTGTTTCTGTTGAAACAGACCTCTTAGTCACGTACCTAGGTCTGACGTTATTTTGGCAACAAATGGTTGGAAGGGTCCCACATTAGTTTGGCCAGTCCTGATATTATGCATGTGCCCGAGCTGTATGACTACCTCAGGTGTCTCAAGTGAGTAGCCACAGAATATAATGATTTTGATTCTATTGAAACAGACCTCTTGGTCACGTATTTAGGTCTGACCTTATTCTGGCAACAAATGGCTTAAAAGCCCCTGAAATGCAAGTTAAGTCGTTAACAACCAGTCTAGTTTGGTTGAGGAGTAGCGCGTCTCCACTAGGTCCCGGGTTAGATGCCCGTCCAGGGTGAAGCGCGAAATTTGTCCTAAACACCACTGATAAGGTTCGTTCTCGGAACGATCGGGGGACGGGACGATACGACCTCTGTTGTTATTGTTACAGTTCCCTCTATCAAAACTCTTGAGGTTTGACAGAAGGAACTGTAACTGCCACGGTCTTATCGTACTGAAATCGAAGAGAGAAGGAAGACAGGACAGGAAAAAGCCAGCATTTCCGAGAACGAACAGTATCCGTGCAGGATAAAATCCGCTCCGGGCGAGAATCGAACCGGCGGTCTAGTGCTTACAAATCAGACGCGCTACCAACCAAGTTAACCAGGCTTGGACAAGATTTTAAAATACGATTCATTTAGACTGCGGGAGTAAAGAGACTTCAGTCTCATTCTGGCAGTATAGGCGGGGGTATTCTATTGTATTGCTTACAAATCAGACGCGCTACCAACCAAGTTAACCAGGCTTGGACAAGATTTTAAAATACGATTCATTTAGACTGCGGGAGTAAAGGGACTTCAGTCTCATTCTGGCAGTATAGGCGGGGTATTCTACTATTATTTTAATTCCACCTTTCTTCCCCTCAGACCGAAGCGGTTCACAATGAAGGCCTACAAGCGGCTGTGGGTGACTTGTCGAGAGTTACAGCTCCGATTCTACAAGTCACGGGAAGACGCCCAACACAGTTCTCCCATCAACGAGTTCTCGTTGCGCGGGTGTGAAGTTACGCCCGATGTGAACCTGAGCCAGGGCAAGTTCATTATCAAACTGGAAGTGCCCGCAGCTGACGGGATGAGCGAAATGTTCTTGCGGTGTGAAAATGTAAGTTTCGTTACAGACTATACCTTTATGTTTATGTAGTTTATGTACAAACGACTACCCTATTTAATAGGAAAAGGCTAGGAAGAAGAAGAGATGTACAAAAATTCCGAGCCAATAGACCAGAACTTTTTCAAGATCGAACCAGAACTTTTTCAAACAGCATATAGGTACCTAAACACATAATTGAAGACAAGAACACGCATGAGCAAAGCTGGTACTACAAAACTTTTTTTAAAGCTTTATGGCAGAATTCTCACACAGTGAGCTCTTCCAACCAACCAAATTTTAACACATTCAGAAAAGGCATTCAGACGAAATGGATAGAGATACAAACTGTACCGAATTCTTAAGATGCCGAAAGAACATTTTTAGGCGAAAAAAAAGGATAGTTCACTTGAGAACTTATATTTACTTTCTTCTTTCTCACAGGAAGAGCAGTACGCCTCCTGGATGGCCGCATGTCGTCTACAGCTGACCGAAAATAATTCTTAATCGGGGTGCTGAAAGGAATGGTGTTCTGCTTTATTATATTCAAATCGATTCCCAAAGCGGGCAAGTCTTTTTACTAGGGACATAGGAGTTTGACAATTAAGTAATGAGACTGATTTTATTGCCGCGCTTGTGGTAAATCTGAGGAATTGAAATTCCCTTAATTTTTTCCGGCAAATGGTGGAGTTGGAAAATAATTTAATAGGATTTCCTTGTGAAGTAGGTATGTAGGTTCACACACCTTCTGTGTGGTAGATAATACACGAGTAATATACCTACGTATATGGTGCTAATTATCGTTTCATCTTTTTAGGCATGGAACGTCAACTGGGAGATCAAGCATATGATGCTGCAACTGACCGACGGCAATTTCATCTTCGA
>NW_007380286.1:7949-26879 GCF_000475195.1 Diaphorina citri | reverse complement strand
TTCAAAGTTGAAATTCGAAATATCATTCTTCTTGAACTATACCTACGTTTACAAGTTGTTGGTAAACTGTAAACGGTAGGTAGAAGAATTAAACTAACATCAAACTTTTAGAATTAGCAAAGTTAGATTTCTAGGCTCGGTTTGAATCCCGGGGAAGGCGGAACTCCCTGACGGAATTATGACTTTACTTGAAGTTTAAGTGTAGGATAATACCAGTAGCTACCTAAGTTATAGTAGGTATCAAATTTCTAAATATGAAAATAACTTTTACTCTTCACTGTAACCATATTTAGATATTTAAAATGAACCTTCACAAAGTTACTGAGGTATCAAATTACCAACATGATTGACAACAGTAGACTCACCTGATTGCGTTCAAACTCGAGAATAGACATCTCAAATAGTTGAGCATTTTGTATTCCAATCCCGCAGAATGTCAGATATCTTTGAAACACCTGAGACATAAACACAAAGGAAAATCAACAATTTTGTAAAATGGCCGGAAACCAACAGTGAGTGCCCTGGCGAAAATTCAACGATTTCGGACATTTAGCTCTTTGACTATTCTGGTCCACATTTTGAAAGGGAAACCTGCAATATTTTAGCGAATTCGACTGAAAGGTAAAATCTTATATTTTTCTCTAGGATCCTTTATTAACGATAATTATTTAAGTTTAGTTACAAAATCTTTCTTCTCTTTTCCTCTCATCCATCTCTCTCTCTTATCTCCTTCTTTCATCTCTCTCACACAGGTATTCTCCCCACCACCGAAATTTATTGAAACAAGTTGACAATTTTGTTTGGAAAAGAGAGAGAGAGAGAGAGAGAGAGAGAGAGAGAGAGAGAGAGAGAGAGAGTGAGAGAGAGAACGGAAAAAAGTTTTAGAAAGGCACAAGGTAAATACTTACAGAAGGACACAAGGAAAATGGCCTTTGATCATTTAATTCACAGGGGAATAGAGGGAGAGAGAGAGGGGGAAGAGAGAGATGGAATAAGAAAGGTAAAAAAAAGTTTGTAAAATATAGGTATGTATAGATAATATAAAAATTGAGACTTTCGAACAAACGAGACAAAAAAGAAAGGCCTCTTTGATCATTCAATTTATAGAAAAATAGAGGAGGGGGAGAGAGAGAAGAGAGAGAGAGAGAAAGAGAGAGAGAGAAAGAGAGAGAGAGAGAAAGAGAGAGAGAGAGAGAGAGAGAGAAAGAGAGAGAGGGAGAGAGAGAGAGGGTGAGAAAATTTACACGGTTGATTAATCGTGTAAAAGTTTTCATCCTGGAAAATGTTGAATACCTATTTGTGGGTAGAGCAGAGGTTTTTCACTCAACTTCAACTAAACAGTAGATAGGTCAAAAGGTAGGTAGGTACTCTTGTTAAAGGTAAATTAGACAAAATGAAAACACTTGAGGAGGTCAGATAACGTTTAAGAGTTCAATTAACGGGACGCCAATTTTGGAGTTGCAAAAACTCTCTATTGCCTGCGATGATCTCGAAACCATGCAAGTGACCGGCTGGTGTTCCAAGGTAAAAGATAGGACAATGTGGAGGCTCATTGTGGAGAAGGCCCGCCTCGGGTTGTAGTGCAGTTTGGTAAGGTAAAGCACCGTTTCCAATTGGAAAAAAAAATCGTGTCGTGAGTAAGTGGGAACACTCTCATTTAATACCTGAAGGACGTGCGGAAAAAATCGGACGAAACTTACGATAAGTGGGAACTAGCCTTTGGTTAACTGGGAACATTCTGTTCCATGACTTACCTTCTGTTTGGCCATAAGCTTGCAAGCATTCTCATACATCTGAGTGTTATGGATACCCAGACCACAGAATATGGCAAACGCCTCGAATATGGACACATCGCAGTCTGTAAACGGCTGTCGAGTTACCTGAGAAACCACAATAAGAGATGTGAGCAAAGGTGAGTTTACACGCTCAAGCCATTTGCACAAACTGGCTTGCGCAATAGATGGTCATCATACAAATTTCTACAGGACGATTGAATATTGGAAGGGAAAAATATGTAGAATAATAAGCAAAAGAGGAAATAGGTTAAAGAAGAAAGGAAGAGGAGAAGAGGGAGGGGAGAGGGAGGAAGAGGAGGAGAAGAAGAAGAAGAAGAAGGAAAAGGCGAAGCAGGAGGGCTTTCATCTCTCTCACACAGGTATTCTCCCCACCACCGAAATTTATTGAAACAAGTTGACAATTTTGTTTGGAAAAGATAACGACCAAACTTTACACCTCGTTTTCATGTAGGTACTGTTAGGGAGGGAGGAAGAGGAGGAGATAGGTAGATAAAAGGAGAGGGAGGGAGGAATAGAAAAGGAGGAGAGAAAGGTAGAGAGGGGAGAGGTGTCTTTACTTTTCTCCGAAAATTTTAAAATTTTAAATTGGTGAGTAAAAAACTTTTCCTGTATAAATTTTAGGGTGGGGGGAGACTGAAGTCATATTTTGATAAGAAACGTTGTGGCGTCACCAAAAGCCTCAGTCCTCCCCTAGAATATGGCAAACGCCTCGAATATGGACACATCACAGTCTGTAAACGGCTGTCGAGTTACCTGAGAAACCACAATAAGAGATGTGAGGCGTGAGCAAAGGTGAGTTTACACGCTCAAGCCATTTGCACAAACTGGCTTGCGCAATAGATGGCCATCATACAAATTTCTACAGGACGATTGAATATTGGAAGGGAAAAATATGTAGAAGAATAAGCAAAAGAGGAAATAGGTTAAAGAAGAAAGGAAGAGGAGAAGAGGGAGGGGAGAGGGAGAAAGAGGAGGAGGAGGAGAAGAAGAAGAAGGAAAAGGCGAAGCAGGAGGGAGTGTTTTATTGACATTTGACATGTTTCTAATCCTGCTGAGCTGCTGAGACATGTTTCTAATCCTTCCATCCTTCTAACTGACATTCTCTTGTAAAATTAATTGTTCTAAATGGAATTCCAACTGTGAACACAATAACATGTCGAAATGTGTTCCAAATGAATCCTTCCATCCTTCTAACTGACATTCTCTTGTAAAATTAATTGTTCTAAATGGAATTCCAACTGTGAACACAATAACATGTCGAAAATAATGTGTTCCAAATTTCCAATCCAACAGAGGGGGAGGGAGGGTGAGAGAGAAAAGAGAGAGGGGTAAATTTAACTAAGGTCTTATAGAATTAGAAAGAGACAGGACAGGAAAACATGACTTCCTGATGGAATTCTCTTGACGTTTATTGAATCTGAACTAGACCAGTCCACCATTGAACACCGGAGCTAAGAAACGTCGGGCATGGTGAATATATGACAGGATTAACAGGATGTTTGACAGATGAGGATAATCGAGAGGGGACCTTATTGAAATTTACTCTACTTCCAAATTCTGCTCTCCAGTCCGAGGGAGTCCCTAGTCCCTCATGAATCGGCTTTGATCACGGAGGGTATCTGTCATTGACATCTCTGCTTCTCTCCTAGTCTCCTATATGGGCCCATGAGATATCCAACAGAGGGGGAGGGAGGGTGAGAGAGAAAAGAGAGAGGGGTAAATTTAACTAAGGTCTTATAGAATTAGAAAGAGACAGGACAAGAATACATGACTTCCTGATGGAATTCTCTTGACGTCTATTGAATCTGAACTAGACCAGTCCACCATTGAACACCGGAGCTAAGAAACGTCGGGCATGGTGAATATATGACAGGATGAACAGGTTGTTTGACAGATGAGGATAATCGAGAGAGGACTTTATTGAAATCTACTCTGTTCCTAAATCCTGCTCTCCAGTCCGAGGGAGTCCCTCATGTTAATCGGCTTTGATCACGGAGGGTATCTGTCATTAACATCTCTGTTTCTCTCCTAGTCTCCTATAGGCCCATGAGACTCTGTCTCTGTCTTCGAATTCTAATATTACCCAAAAGCACGCGAAACAAAAATAAATACCTACAACTGAGAAAGGGCGAGCAAATGAGAGGAGAGAAGAAGAAGAAGAAGAAAGAAGGGGAGAGAGAGAGAGTAATTTAATCAAACAAAAGTAAAGCTTACAGCTACAGGATTCTTAGCTAATTTGACTTTCATGATTTCCTCTTGCTTTATTTATCATACTTTCTCCTTTATTCTACCTTGTCTTCGTGTTGGAAAGCATTTTGTAAGCTTAATGCTTAGTACAACCTCAAGAGACCTACATCACATCGTGTTGGGAAATAAATCTTCAATTATTGTATTCAATCTTAGGTAAATGTTAATCTATATACTCGTATAGCTCGGGCGTAGTTGGAAAAGTACTGTATCAGTAAATGTAAAACACATATAGGTACTTAATCAGGGAAAATTCAAAGGAATTGATTGGGTTGGATACAGTTTGGAACTACATATCTCGAATTTTCACTCATTATACGTGTTTTAAGGTGTGTCCACACATATGTAAATCGACGACCGGTCGACTATGTCTGGACACACCTTAACATTTACTCATGCTCAAGTTTTCTCTTTGTCAGCGTTAGGTTCAGAGGACCGCTAATATCTCACCTTATTGATAAGTTGGGCCACTCCTATGACTGTTTTCTGTCCGTTGAAGATCGGCATACATAGGATACATCGTGTAGTGAAGTCACTCTCTTCATCTTCATCATTACACACCTCCTCCCTCATCCAACTCGGCACATCCCCTATGTTGAGAATCTGAAACACAACGTCCACACATTACTTAGAAATTTGATAGAGGTAACTGCAACTGCTAAGGTCTTATCGTCCGAAAGCGAAGAGAGAAGAAAGGCAGGATAGCCGTTCCGAGAACGAATCTTATCCGTTCAGGAAAAAATCCACCGCAGGCGCGCGGCAATCAAACTCGCGACCTAGCTCTCACAAGGCAGACACGCTACCCTCCAAGCTATGTAACTCGGCTGGCACTGGTAAAATTAGGTACCAAATGGGGAGGAGTTATTTATTGAGTTAAAATAAGTTTTTTTCCCCCTTAATAAACAACGTTCCTACTACTCTCTTCCAATTAATCCAGGTTTTCTTAGAACAATATAACCCCTTCCCTATCTCCATCTCACTCACCTGTCCAGTAGAGGCCACATATTTAGCGATGGTTGCCAAACGGGAGTGTGTGTTGCATACAGTGTTGCCAGGTGATTTGACCAGGGCCTCTCCACCGGGTCCCCCTAGTTCAAACACAGTGGAGAAGGCAATACTAGGGTCCTCAGGGGTGTGAGCCAGGATGTCTTCAATATCTACATTGTTACTCTCTCGACGGCACAGTGGCTTCCGCTCTGATATCTGCAAGAAAGAATTCTTTATTTTTTTAAAAAAAAAAAAATCATTTTTTTAAAAATTTTTAAAAAAAAAAAAAAAAAAAAAAAAAAAAAAAAAAAAAAAAAAACGATTTTTCAAAGTTCTGTGGTATGTCAAAAATGTGTATAGGTAAGCTCCTCAATCCTTTTTCCTCCTAAAGAAAAATAAAACGGGAAAAAATAGCTTCTTAAAGATCCCAAAAAACGCAACTCCGACTCGACTGTAAGTTTTGTCCCAAAATGATTTGCTTAACCCTAATGGAAATTCAGCTAAATACGACCCCTTGAAAATACTGTTAACTGCACAGTCACTGAGTCAGATCCTGCAACATGTAACTTCTTACTCTTCAATTCCTTATTTGTAGGTATGGAGAAGTAGGATCTGACTGAATACTCTGAGTAGTCTACTCAAAATTGAAATGAGTAGTTCTTTTTTATATTACCCAAAAGCACGCGAAACAAAAATAAATACCTACAACTGAGAAAGGGCGAGCAAATGAGAGGAAATCTAATACTTCTATACGTTATGGATAACGTGTAGAATAACCATGATGTTTGCCAACCTCCGGAACGGAGACGGCACCTCAAGAAGAAAGAAGAAGAAGAAGAAGAAGAAGAAGAAGAAGAAGAAGAAGAAGAAGAAGAAGAAGAAGAAGAAGAAGAAGAAAGAAGGGGAGAGAGAGAGTAATTTAATCAAACAAAAGTAAAGCTTACAGCTACAGGATTCTCAGCTAATTTGACTTTCATGATTTCCTCTTGCTTTATTTATCATACTTTCTCCTTTATTCTACCTTGTCTTCGTGTTGGAAAGCATTTTGTAATCTTAATGCTTAGTTGCTTAGTACAACCTCAAGAGACCTATGTACATCACATCGTGTTGGGAAATAAATCTCTATTGTATTCAATCTTAAATGTTAATCTATATACTCGTATAGGTCGGGCGTAGTTGGAAAAGTACTGTATCAGTAAATGTAAAACACATAATGATTTCCTCTTGCTTTATTTATCATACTTTCTCCTTTATTCTACCTTGTCTTCGTGTTGGAAAGCATTTTGTAAGCTTAATGCTTATAGTACAACCTCAAGAGACCTACATCACATCGTGTTGGGAAATAAATCTTCTATTGTATTTTTTTAATCTTAGGTAAATGTTAATCTATATACTCGTATAGGTCGGGCGTAGTTGGAAAAGTACAGTATCAGTAAATGTAAAACACATATACTTAATCAGGGAAAATTCAAAGGAATTGATTGGGTTGGATAGAGTTTGGAACTACATATCTCGAATTTTCACTCATTATACGTGTTTTAAGGTGTGTCCACACATATGTAAATTGACGACCGGTCACACCTATGTGTGGACACACCTTAACATTTACTGATGCTCCAGTTTTCTCTTTGTTTTGTCAGCGTTAGGTTCAGAGGACCGCTAATATCTCACCTTATTGATAAGTTGGGCCACTCCTATGACTGTTTTCTGTCCGTTGAAGATCGGCATACATAGGATACATCGTGTAGTGAAGTCACTCTCTTCATCTTCATCATTACACACCTCCTCCCTCATCCAACTCGGCACATCCCCTATGTTGAGAATCTGAAACACAACGTCCACACATTACTTAGAAGTTTGATAGAGGTAACTGCAACTGCTAAGGTCTTATCGTCAATCTGAAACACAACGTCCACACATTACTTAGAAGTTTGATAGAGGTAACTGCAACTGCTAAGGTCTTATCGTCCCGAAAGCGAAGAGTCGTTCCGAGAACGAATCTTATCCGTTCAGGAAAAAATTCACCGCAGGCGGCAATCAAACTCGCGACCTAGCTCTCACAAGGCAGACACGCTACCCTCCAAGCTATGTAACTCGGCTGGCAATGGTAAACTTAGGTACCAAATGGGGAGGAGTTATTTATTGAGTTAAAATAAGTTTTTTCCCCCTCAATAAACAACGTTCCTACTACTCTCTTCTATAATATTAATCCAGATTTCCTTAGACCCATATAACCCCTTCCCTATCTCCATCTCACTCACCTGTCCAGTAGAGGCCACATATTTAGCGATGGTTGCCAAACGGGAGTGTGTGTTGCATACAGTGTTGCCAGGTGATTTGACCAGGGCCTCCCCACCGGGTCCCCCTAGTTCAAACACAGTGGAGAATGCAATACTAGGGTCCTCAGGAGTATGAGCCAGGATATCTTCAATATCTACATTGTTACTCTCTCGACGGCACAGTGGCTTCCGCTCTGATATCTGCAAGAAAGAAAAAGGGTTTTCAAAGTTTGGAATGTCAAGAATATGTACCTAAATATAATTTCCTCCATCCTTTTTCCCCTAAAGAAAAATGAAATGAACAGCTTCTTAAAGATCCCAAAACCAAAAACATAACTCCGACTGTAGGTAGTTTTGCCCTAAAATGAATAGCTGAACCTCAAGGGGAATTCAGCTAAATATGACCCCTTGAAAATATTGTTGACTGCACAGTGACTGAGTCAGATCCTGCAACATGTAACTTACTCTTCAACTCCTTATATATGTAGGTATGGAGAAGTAGGATCTGACTGAATACTTTGAGTAGTCCACTCAACACTGAAATGAGTAGTTCTTTTTTAACTCACTCATTCACTCACTCACCACTCGGCCAGGTCGCTCTAGTATTCTCTCTAGATGAGATGCCTCACTAGTTTCCGACTTGAGTAAGAACACAGCACATCGCTCACACTTGAGTAAGTCACGAGCTTCAGTCATGATTTTGGTGACCAGGCACTCCAGATTACTCTGCTCTTCAAATATACTCCGTGCTAGCTTGAGTAGTATCTGATGGGGAAGCAAAAACATCAGGTTAGGTATAAGCAGAATCTAGTAATTATTAGGTACATAGGCATGTATTGTATCAAAAGTTGTAGGACAAAGTTAGAGTGCGTGTAGGGGAATAGTAAACGCTATTCCTGGGATTTTTCATGAAAGAAAGAGAGAGAAAGAGAGAGAGAGAGAGAGAGAGAGAGAGAGAGAGAGAGAGAGAGAGAGAGAGAGAGAGAGAGAGGGAAAAAGATAGTTTTAGAAAGGCACAAGGTGTAAATACTTACAGAAGGACACAAGGAACAATGGCTTGTCATTTGATTCACATTATAGATGCAGAGGAGAAGAGAGAGAGAGAGAGAAAGAGAGAGAGAGAGAGAGAAAGAGAGAGAGAGAGAGAGAAAGAGAGAGAGAGAGAGAGAAAGAGAGAGAGAGAGAGAGAAAGAGAGAGAGAGAGAGAGAAAGAGAGAGAGAGAGAGAGAAAGAGAGAGAGAGAGAGAGAAAGAGAGAGAGAGAGAGAGAAAGAGAGAGAGAGAGAGAGAAAGAGAGAGAGAGAGAGAGAAAGAGAGAGAGAGAGAGAGAAAGAGAGAGAGAGAGAGAGAGAGAGAGAGGGTGAGAAAATTTACACGGTTGATTAATCGTGTAAAAGTTTTCATCCTGGGAAATGTTGAATACCTATTTGTGGGTAGAGCAGAGGTTTTTCACTCAACTTCAACTAAACAGTAGATAGGTCAAAAGGTAGGTAGGTACTCTTGTTAAAGGTAAATTAGACAAAATGAAAACACTTGAGGAGGTTCAAAGTTGAAATTCGAAATATCATTCTTCTTGAACTATACCTACGTTTACAAGTTGTTGGTAAACTGTAAACGGTAGGTAGAAGAATTAAACTAACATCAAACTTTTAGAATTAGCAAAGATTTCTAGTTTAGAATTAGCAAACTTTTAGAATTAGCAAAGATTTCTAGTTTAGAATTAGCAAATATTTCTAGGCTCGGTTTGAATCCCGGTTTGAAAGGCGGAACTCCCTGACGGAATTATGACTTTACTTCAAGTTCAAGTGTAGGATAATACCAGTAGGTACCTAAGTTAGTAGGTATCAAATTTCTAAATATGAAAATAACTTTTACTCTTCACTGTAACCAGTGAAGAGTAAAAGTTATTTTCATATTTAGATATTTATTTTAAAATGAACCTTCACAAAGTTACTGAGGTATCATGGTGAATTACCAACATGTTAAGATAATTGACAACAGTAGACTCACCTGATTGCGTTCAAACTCGAGAATAGACATCTCAAATAGTTGAGCATTTTGTATTCCAATCCCGCAGAATGTCAGATATCTTTGAAACACCTGAGACATAAACACAAAGGAAAATCAACAATTTTGTAAAATGGCCGGAATCCTACAGTGCCCTGGCGAAAATTCAGCGATTTCGATGTCGGAAAATTTTAGGGAAAAGCTGAATTTTTCCCAGGTGATAGAACACGTTGAGACGTGTTTTCTCCTAAAAGTCCCCGGGGATCATCCTTGTGCTTCCTCACTATAGCTACTTGAAGGTAGCTGTGCAAGCCTTTGGGAAAATGCCGATATCTTCGAAAATATTTATCCGAATTGGATGATTTTTTTCCATTAAAATCTAAACTAAACGGACTACATTTTCACTCCCGGTAGTTTTTCAATAGGGCCCATAGATTTAGATGTTAATGAAAAAAAAGATCAACCAGTTCGGATAAGTACTTTGAGAGATATCGGCATTTTCCCAAAGGCTTCCAGAGCTCCTTCAAGTAGCTGTATCTGAGGAAGTACAAGGATGATCCCCGTGGACTTTTAGGAGAAAACACATCTCAACGCGTTCTATCACCTGGGAAAAATTCAGCTTTTCCCTAAAAATTTCCTACATTTGGTGTTTTTCCCTTTATTTTATCTGAGCTATTAACCCCCTCTACTACTCTACTGTGTGAGCCTCACCAACGGCTAACATTAAATATTCTTGCTTTGCGTATTGCATAACCACAGTTATTATTAGGCAATCATACAAATCTTACAGTTATTTTGTGTTTTTCTCAACTTTTGAACTCTCCTCTCTCTCTCTCTGTCTCAGCGGGTTTTGTTAAATTGTTTACCTGCATTCTACATAAACCTTTACATATTACCTATGCGATAAAAAGAGAAATAGGATTTTTCTCATCTACCTAATAACTACTCAACATAAAAATCAGAAAATCACCCAGTTCAATCTCTGAGGTAGGTAGGTATAATAATAGCTCTCTAGGTACCTAGGTATAATAATGGCTATCTTCTATTCAAATACCACTCCCATCATCACTGAAATTCCCCCCATTATGACCCTATTGGCAACTTGCCAAAACTTCTCTCCTGTTTTTGTTTGGGTATAATTCTCTCTCTATATTTTTTTTATGGTTATTATTTTTCTTTTACTGAGAACTGTAACATTCAGGAACGAAGTTACGATAAATTTAAAGCTGACAAAGGTCTAAATTTGAAGTAAGCAAACTTTCGCGGTTTTCCCCCAATATTGATGAAATTGAGTAGAAATGTTCAAACTACAGTAAATCGGAATTTGCTCGTTTTGTCCCCCATTGGAATTTATTAGGATTCCTGTGAAGTTATTTTTGTCATTTTCCTGATTGTGGCCTGTAATTCTACAAATTACACATAAATGATCTTCATATTCAAGAGAACATTAGTAAAATTTTTGTGTAAGTGTAGGTAGTTATAAAAGTCTCTTTCTCCATCTTCCTCATCCTTGAGGAGGTTCAAAGTTGAAATTCGAAATATCATTCTTCTTGAACTATACCTACGTTTACAAGTTGTTGGTAAACTGTAAACGGTATAGGTAGAAGAATTAAACTAACATCAAACTTTTAGAATTAGCAAAGATTTCTAGGCTCGGTTTGAATCCCGGGGAAGGCGGAACTCCCTGACAGAATTATGACTTTACTACTTAAAGTTTAAGTGTAGGATAATACCACTAGGTACCTAAGTTAGTAGGTATCAAATTTCTAAATATGAACCTTCACAAAGTTACTAAGGTATCATGGTGATAATTACCAACATGTTAAGATAATTGACAACAGTAGACTCACCTGATTGCGTTCAAACTCGAGAATAGACATCTCAAATAGTTGAGCATTTTGTATTCCAATCCCGCAGAATGTCAGATATCTTTGAAACACCTGAGACATAGACACAAAGGAAAATCAACAATTTTTGTAAAATGGCCGGAAACCTATTACAGTGCCCTGGCGGAAATTCAGTGATTTCGGACATTTAGCTCTTTGACTATTCTGGTCCTCATTTTGAAAGGGAAACCTGCAATATTTTAGCGAATTCGACTGAAAGGTAAAATCTTATATTTTTCTCTAGGATCCTTTATTAACGATAATAAAATTATTTCAAGTTTAGTTACAAAATCTTTCTTCTCTTTTCCTCTCATCCATCTCTCTCCCTTATCTCTTTCATCTCTCTCACACAGGTATTCTCCCCACCACCGAAATTTATTGAAACAAGTTGACAATTTTGGTTGGAAAAGATAACGACCAAAGTTTACACCTCGTTTTCATGTACTGTTAGGGAGGGAGGAGGAGGGGTAGATAGGTAGATAAAAGGAGAGGGAGGGAGGAATAGAAAAGGAGGAGAGAAAGGTAGAGAGGGGAGAGGTGTCTTTACTTTTCTCCGAAAATTTTAAAATTTTAAATTGGTGAGTAAAAAACTTTTCCTGTATAAATTTTAGAGTGGGGGGAGACTGAAGTCGTATTTTGAACAGCTGATGTCGGACTTTATTTACTAACTCGATGTTGCCCCAGCCGACTTCCAACCCAGAATGTCTTTTGGTTGCTCTGGTAGACACACTTGAAACTGTTTGTTTATTTGGCGGTCACGTCCACTTCTAGGTCCAATGATCTCTTCTATCTGAGTTGGTGAACGCAACCTTCGGATAAGATTGTGTTGCTTCCTCCGACTCGGCTCTGGGATCATTGAATCATGAAGGTGGACTCTCTACTGGTAGCGATGATATTCGTACGACAGCTCTTCCGCCTAACCCCATCTACCCCTCTCGCTCTTCCACCTAACCCATGCCATGACGTATTCTAGAGCCTGATATTTCCAGCATAGCTCCACGCGTTTCCATTCATTCATTGAAAAAAACACACCACTCTACTGTATATGCTGGGAAAATATAGGAAGGGAGAGAGAGAGAGAGAGAGAGAGAGAGAGAGAGAGAGAGAGAGAAAGAAAGGAGACAGACAAAAAGGGAGTAAAACATGAAAGAAAGAGGAGGAGAGACGAAGAAAAAATATAAAATGAGAAGGAGATAAAAGAGAAAGCGAGATAGGAAGGGGGATGAAAGAAAAGGAGAGGGAAATAAAGGGAGGAGACAGGCATGAGAGAGAGAGAGGGAGAGAGAGAGGGAGAGAGAGAGAAGAGGGAAAAGAGAGAGAATTTCTATAGAAATGGGAAAATAGTGTGTCTACTTGATACGTGTAGGGTGTAGGTAATAGCTAACTGAAAACTATTGTTAAAGGCGAACAGAGCTTCAAAAGGGTATAAATTGCCATAGAATAGTGATTATTACAGGAACAGAAACAAGAATAGGGACTATACCTACATACGTACTCAGCTACATAACTCTATGATTAGAATTACAAGGCGAGAAAAGCTATATGTACGTCTATTACACAAAGTCCTTGTGTTTATTGTCTAGTGATCAGTAGCGGCATTTCTATCTGGAGGTACGTATAGTAGAAGTGTAGAACTAGCAGAAGGTACTAATTTAAGAAATTTATTAAATAAGGATTAAGGGAATTTTAAGGGATTTAAAAAAAAAAAAAAATTGAGGGACTTCTGGGATTTTTTTGGCTTTGTCTGGGATTTTTTGTGGTAGCCCCGTAAGAACACTGATCTGGACAATGGCGTACTGTTGGCTTTTCCCGGTACTAATCAGCTTGGGTGAGGATAATGTGAGTAGGTGGCTAGCTTGTCGCCAAATGGAGAATAAAACCCCCCGTCACTATACAAAGTATAAACTTTAGCTGTCAGCCTAGTTAGTAGTTAGCATGTCTGCCTTCTGCCTTGTAATCGCTAGTTCGCGGGTTCCAACAGGTATGCTACGCTATTATCCAAGCTTATAAATAGGCTACTATAAAGCTGTTATGTTTCTTTCAGGAACACACCCTTTGTTAAAAAGAACCTAAAAGTTTGAAATATGTTTAACACGTGTCATGTTCAAGAAATACCTATATAGCTATCGGGCAATGAAAACAAAACAAGAAAGAAAGAAATAACAAAATAAAATAAAAGAAAACATGTATAAACAAACATCTCCAATTCTCCATCTTAGATAAAAGAAGAGAGGGAGAGAGAGAGAGAAAGGGGGGAGAGGGCACAAGAAAGAAAGAGAGAGAAAGGTCAAATCTAAAATGGAAAGAAAATAAAAAGAAAGTAAATTAGTTCTCATTCTAGGTGAAAATTAGGAGAGGAAATATTATGTACTACATAGGTCACTGCACAAAACTTGCTCACTGTTCACCCTGATAATGAGAAGGAAGCATTGTATCAAAAAGATGAGATCTTCAGACTCAAATCTTTCGATTTAATTTATAATACTCGTATGTAGGTAGGTACTTTTTTTTGCGGTTTGATAGAAAGAGTTAGTGTCTCGAAATGAAAGAGAGGATAACGGGATAGAAGAATGCCAGGCGTTCCGAGAACGAACCTTATTTCTTCAGGATAAAGACCGCCCCAGGCCGAAATCAAACCCGCGACCTAGCGCTTATAAAACAGGTATGCTACGCTATTATCCAAGCTTATAAATAGGCTACTATAAAGCTGTTATGTTTCTTTCAGGAACACACCCTTTGTTAAAAACTTGGAAGAACCTAAAAGTTTGAAATATGTTTAACACGTGTTATGTTCAAGAAATATCTATAGCTATCTGGAAATGAAAACAAAACAAGAAAGAAAGAAATAACAAAATAAAACACCTACTATAAAGCTGTTATGTTTCTTTCAGGAACACACCCTTTGTTAAAAACTTGGAAGAACCTAAAAGTTTGAAATATGTTTAACACGGGTCATGTTCAAGAAATACCTATATAGCTATCGGGAAATGAAAACAAAACAAGAAAGAAAGAAATAACAAAATAAAACAACAAACAGAACAACAACATGGTTCTCATGGAAATAGATTTTCTCTCTTTTTCTTTTCAACTCTGTAATTTTGTGTACCTAACAAAAATAAAAAAAATAACAAACAGAACAACAACATCGTTCTCATGGAAATAGATTTTCTCTCTTTTTCTTTTCAACTCTGTAATTTTGTGTACCTAACAAAAAAGAAAAAAATAAGAAGAAAGAGGAAATCAAAATAATGATAAAGGAAACTAGATAGGTAGAAGACTTTGTGTGAGGAAGAAGAAAAGAGAGAGAGAGAGAGAGAGAGAGAGAGAGAGAGAGAGAAAGAGAAAGAGAGAGAGAGAGAAGTAAGTACCTACCTAAAAATAGTTTTCTATCCCTATTTATGGGTCTATTTTTCTTTCTTTATTGCAGAAATAACAAAGTAAAACATCTGGAAAACGTACCTATTCTCTCTCTCTCTCTTTCTCTGTTCTTCGCTCCAAGCTATTATCTTGGTCTGTTTGGCTTCTTTATTTCTCTGTTTACATTTACTGTCACTTTAATTAAAAAATAAAAAGTGTACGTAAATAAACACGGAAAATTCTATTAAGCTGTGGAATCCATTTATTTACCGTAGCTAAAATAAGTAAAAAGGTCATAGGTAATTAAATTAATAAGTTATGTCTGTCGCGCCCCGACTTAGACCACGCGTCTGATTATGGCAAGTGTACAACACCTACACCTATGGCTACGCGTCTGGTACTTAGATACCTACAGAGTACCTAATCGAATCTATGCGATAGACCTATCACTCCTATCAGTTATCAGTTAGTTGTCAAAGTTCTTTCCAAACGCTTGAACTCTCTAAAGATTTATTATGTTAAGGCGGTTTCTTCTTGATATCTTGTGTCCCGCGTCCATTTTTTACTTTCTATTACTACAGTTTAGCGGAGCTATACTAGTAATGAAAGTATTGCAATCGGTCCAAATTTTCAAAATCGGGAAATGGTTGGAAATATCCGTTTTTTTTTTTAGGACTATTGCACTGCCTTTGATTATGTTACTTTTCTATCATTTTCCATAATCAATTTTAATTTTAACCAATCCTTCTTATAACAAGTCTACCTAATATAACCACTTTTCCGAGTAACCCCTTCGTTTTTCTTATAAATGGAAAGTGGAAAGATAAAAGTGCCAGTGAAAGTGTTCTCTTCATCATACTCGTACAGTCCATCACCATCGTTATCAAGGGCCAGCCCAGGATTTCTATATAACACTTCCTTGCGGTAAGACCGAACAGGGAAAACTTTTTTGTGTTTATAGCCCAGTAAAAGTAAGGTTTTGTGTCGGAAAATTTTAGGGAAAAGCTGAATTTTTCCCAGGTGATAGAACACGTTGAGACGTGTTTTCTCCCTAAAGTCCCCGGGGGTCACCCTTGTGCTTCCTCAGGAGCGACGGTACCAGCCACACCCACACCGAATGGAATAGTAAGCTCCTCACTACGAGCTTTCTGTACAGCTTCATCCAACTCTGAAAATTAATTAATTAATACATTTATTAATGACATTATTTTAGTCGTAAATAGGTACCTATAATAAATAAGAAAAAAAAACGAAGTTGAACAAGGTTTGATTTCTCAAACCGAGAAAAGCAAAGATTTTTTTGGTTCTTCCGTAAAGGTTGTTGGATTTTGTATCCAAAAACTTGATCTAGGCGTGCGACATCGACAATGCGTCAGCCCATTTTTAATTTTTTTTTTTTAAATTTTTACATAAGCAGGGGAAAAGCCCCACTTTGGCCACCGCGTCAGCCCATTACATACAATGATTCCGGTTGAAAATTATTCCTGCAGGGATGCATGGACTTTTCAGCCCTATACAAGCGCAGTATAAACAAGGTCTATTCTATTTTCACACAATGGACTTTTCAGCCACAATGGACTATTGCACCTTATAACTATGCATAGCATTTCCTAGCAACACATAAAAACTCCAATAATATCTACCTCTCTAACTCTCCATTGAACACAGAATAACATTAGATAGGCAGAATCTACACATTATACCAGCAATACTTAACCTCTATTTGTCCGCGGGCCACATTTGAGTGATCCACAAATACCTCGGTAAAAGTTCCCTCTTGAGAGCTGAAGAACTTAAGTTAAGCACCGTCGAGTATGGTTTGTAACTGGATTGGGGCTGAGGTTAAGATGCTTAGTAATACATATAGGATTTAAGTTGCCAAAGGCCGCTCAGAAAAGCTTGGCGGGGCACATGCGCCCGCAGGTTGAGAATAGCTGCATTACACCATTTTGTTTTTGCCATTTTATGGCGCTCACATAAAAGAACATAAAATTTCGTAGCTTTTTTTAACTTATAGCAGAAAGTTTTACGAGGTTTCAAGCTCTGTGTTTATGATATTAGGCGGCCTTTAGTTCCTTTCGGCAGAGGAGAGGGGGGTGGATAACAGTTTGTATGGGACGTGAGTAGTCAAAGTAATTGTGTTGTATAGTATAACTATTTATTGTATACCTACGGGTTTTACGCTGTTGTCTAAAAAAACAAAACAATAAACTAAGTATAGGTAGGTACATAAAATAAATCAATAAGTATTTACTCAATAGTAAAATAACGAGGTAGGTATTAAATGTTGTAGGAGTGGATCAACTTCAACAATAGAATATCTTGTAGTAGATAGGTATGTGTCGTAGTAATGTAGCATGCCTATCCCGAAGATGATGTATTTTAGTATACCCAATATACGAGTATATCAAATTCTCTCATTGGAAGAATGAGAAGAGACACAATACTTCCCATTTATATTGAGGTCCTGGGTATACAGGAGAACACAAGAAAATAACCCTTAGAAATAGAAACATTTAAGACAAGGAAGGAGCAAGGAAGAACTTTAGAGAGGAATAAGGAAGAAGCAAGGAAGAACTTTAGGAGAGAAGGAAGGAGCAAGGAAGAACTTTAGAGAATGGGTATACAGGAGAACACAAGAAAATAACCCTTAGAAATAGAAACATTTAAGACAAGGAAGGAGGAAGGAAGAACTTTAGAGAGGAACTTTAGGAGAGAAGGAAGGAGCAAGGAAGAACTTTAGAGAGAAGGAAGGAGCAAGGAAGAACTTTAGAGAGAAGGAAGGAGCAAGGAAGAACTTTAGAGAGGAATAAGAAAGAAGAAAGAGCTCCTTGATAGAAAGTGTAATACAAACAGATTTAAGAGCTTCTGACCCCATGTGGGTATTTTATTGGATAGATTTACATAATAAGGAACATCACAAGTGTTGGGTAGGTATTACGTCCCATGAGCCTATAACCTACATTTTATGCAAAATCCCTTCATCTTGAACAGTCCTAGCAGAAAGTTTTACGAGGTTTCAAGCTCTGTGTTTATGATATTAGGCGGCCTTTAGTTCCTTTCGGCAGAGGAGAGGGGGGTGGATGGGACGTGAGTAGTCAAAGTAATTGTGTTGTATAGTATAACGTATAACTATTTATTGTATACGGGTTTTACGCTGTTGTATAAAAAACAAAACAATAAACTAAGTATAGGTACCTATAGGTAGGTACATAAAAATTACAATAAATCAATAAGTATTTACTCAATAGTAAAATAACGAGGTAGATATTACATTAATGTTGTAGGAGTGGATCAACTTCAACAATAGAATATCTTGTAGTAGATAGGTAGGTATATGTGTCGTAGTAATTTAGCATGCCTATCCCGAAGATGATGTATTTTAGTATACCCAATATACGAGTATATCTCATTCTCTCATATCAATCAATCAATCAATCAATCAATCAATCAATCAATCAATCAATCAATCAATCAATCTCTCTCTCTCTCTCTCTCTATTTCTCTCTCTCTCTCCCTGTCTCAGCGGGTTTTGTTAAATTGTTTACCTGCATCCTACATACACCTTTACATATTATGCGATAAAAAGAGAGATAGGATTTTTCTCATCTAATACCTACTCAACATAAAAATCAGAAAATGGGTATACAGGAGAACACAAGAAAATAACCCTTAGAAATAGAAACATTTAAGACAAGGAAGGAGGAAGGAAGAACTTTAGAGAGGAATAAGGAAGAATAAGGAAGGAGCAAGGAAGAACTTTAGAGAGAAGGAAGGAGCAAGGAAGAACTTTAGAGAGAAGGAAGGAGCAAGGAAGAACTTTAGAGAGAAGGAAGGAGCAAGGAAGAACTTTAGAGAGAAGGAAGGAGCAAGGAAGAACTTTAGAGAGAAGGAAGGAGCAAGGAAGAACTTTAGAGAGAAGGAAGGAGCAAGGAAGAACTTTAGAGAGAAGGAAGGAGCAAGGAAGAACTTTAGAGAGAAGGAAGGAGCAAGGAAGAACTTTAGAGAGAAGGAAGGAGCAAGGAAGAACTTTAGAGAGAAGGAAGGAGCAAGGAAGAACTTTAGAGAGAAGGAAGGAGCAAGGAAGAACTTTAGAGAGAAGGAAGGAGCAAGGAAGAACTTTAGAGAGGAATGAGAAAGAAGAAAGAGCTCCTTGATAGAAAGCGTAATACAAACAGATTTAAGAGCTGCTGACCCCATGTGGGTATTTTATTGGATAGATTTACATAATAAGGAACATCACAAGTGTTGGGTATTACGTCCCATGAGCCTATAACCTATATTTTATGCAAAATCCCTTCATGTTGAAGAGTCCAAGTTTAGGAATTTTCTACTCGTCTCTCTCTCTCTCTCTCTCTCTCTCTCTCTCTCT
>NW_007380286.1:5000-7019 GCF_000475195.1 Diaphorina citri | reverse complement strand
AAGAATAGAAAGGAGAGAGAGAGAGAGAGAGAGAGAGACGTGAAGAGCCTTTATAACAATGAGCCAAGTTTTTCATTTAATGTCCCTATCCCTTGACTCTTTAATAGTAGAAACCTATGAGCATAGCTATTGACTATTGTATAGTATTGGTATTGGTATACTATGGTAGAGCTATGTTAACTGTGCTATACGGGCTGACGGGCTATACAGGGTTATCCTAAGGTTGGCGACTCACGCTTTGCCTGACAGACAGACGGAACATATGGGGCGGAAAAAGCTTCCAACTGTCTAGGTCTCTCAGACAGACACAGCTATGAATAATATTTCAATATCATGGAACGAACAAACACACGGACAAACAAACAAATGCAAAATCATCGAGACGAAACTTAGAATTCACTTCATTCGTTCAATATTGTATTGCATTAGGTTAGGTACATTTATGTAAATCGCCCTTCAATATTTTCCTTCTCTACCCTAAGGATCCAATCAAGGTTTTCTTCACTTCTCTCTCTCTCTCTCTCTTCTGGTATTTTTCTACTTTTTCAAGTATCTCACTTCACATTTCTTCTTCTTTTTCCTCTTCTTCTTCTTTTCCCTTTTCTCTCTTCTTCATCTTCTTATTTTTCTCTAAAGCTGTTCACTCCCACACTTACCTACCTTCCAATGTTGTATTGTTCCCTTACATACCCCTACCTCTCCTCCTCCCTACCATGTCAATCCTCCCCCTCTCCCATTCCCATTCTTTCCCCATGTTCTATTCCTACTTGTACCACCAGGCGGGCCGCATGCGGCCCGCGGGCCGCCAGTTTGACATGCCTGCTCTATGATTAGAATTACAAGGCGAGAAAAGCTATGTAGGTACGTCTATTACACAGAGTCCTGTGTTTATTGTCTAGTGATCAGTAGCGGCATTTCTATCTGGAGGTACGTATAGTAGAAGTGTAGAACTAGTAGAAGGTACTATAAATTTAAGAAATTTATTAAATAAGGATTAAGGGAATTTTAAGGGATTAAAAAAAAAAAAAAATGAGGGACTTCTGGGATTTTTTTGGGCTTTGTCTGGGATTTTTTGTGGTAGTCCCGTAAGAACACTGATCTGTACAATGGCGTGCTGATGGCTTTTCCCGGCCCTAATCAGCTTGGGTGAGGATAATGTAAGTAGGCGGCTAGCTTGTCACCGAATGGAGAATAAAACCCCCCGTCACTATACAAAGTATAAACCTTAGCATGTCTGCCTAGTTAGTAGTTAGCATGTCTGCCTAGTTAGTAGTTATAGCATGTCTGCCTTGTAAGCGCTAGTTCGCGGGTTCCGTTCCCTCCCGAGGGCGGATGTTATCTTAAACAGATAAGGTGCGTTCTCGGAACGGCTGCCTTTATATCCTGTCCTCTTCTTCCATTTCGGGACAATAAGTTCCCGCTAGGTAACCTTGTATCAATGGTGTTTAGATTGTTGGATGAAGACTTCTTGTAGGTTAACCAATTGGGCAAAAAAAAAAAAAAAAAAAAAAAAAAAAATCGTGTCGTTTGTAGTGGGAACACACTCATTTTGTGTCGTGCGACAAGATTTTTTTTCCCGAACAAGTGGGAGCGGGCTCTCACGACTGTCTGTCGGTCTGTCAGACAGTCAGAACTTGTGTAGCGGAAAAATTTTCTGACCTAGGTACAGGTCTCTCAGACAGTCTGACCGTAAGGGGTGGTCATCAGGTATGATACACAAGGTATGACCCAGATTCCTTAGCTAAGAGTAAGAATCACATCCTACAATGTAATGTAAGGGTAAAATTGTAAACTTTAAGGGTAGAAGTGGAAGACAAATTTCACGCAGGTCTCTCAGACAGTCTGACCGTAAGGGGTGGTCATCAGGTATGATACACAAGGTATGACCCAGATTCCTTAGCTAAGAGTAAGAACCACATCCTACAATGTAATGTAAGGGTAAAATTGTAAACTTTAAGGGTAGAAGTGGAAGACAAATTTCACCTCCCGAGCTCCTGAGTCCATTTTTCCAGGCGGTCA
>NW_007380285.1:23177-26943 GCF_000475195.1 Diaphorina citri | reverse complement strand
GAATTCGAGGACCATTTTGTGAGGTTGAAACCCCCGGCCCTGAACAAACCGACTAATTGATTTTGAAGTGTGCGCGCTTCATCTACATCTGAAATACTACAAGCGAAATCATCCATATACATGTCACGCCCTGCTACTTCACATGCTAAAGGAAAATTACATCTCTCATCTTCAATGAGTTGTTTTACCGTTCTCAATGCTAGAAACGGAGCTGAATTCAAACCAAAGTTCAAAGTAGTCAACCAGTAGGTACGTAAGGGTTCATCAGTTCTAAAACGCCACAAAAGTTTTTGATATTGATGATGATCAGGAACCATATTTATCTGCAAATACATTTTCGCTATATCCGCAGTCATGGCTATCTGATAGAGACGAAAGTTCAACAATATAACAAACAAGTCAGAGTAAAGTTTGGCACCTGTATACAAAAGATCATTGAGGGATTTACCCGAGTCAGATTTGAAACTATAATCAAACACAATACGATTCTTGGTGGACAAACTTTCTTGTTTTACTACGACATGATGTGGTACATAGTAACCAGTGGCGTGGTGGTCATTGTCTACCAGGGACATGAAACCCTTATCCAAGTATGATTGTATGATGCTACTGTAATCTAATAGAAGCGAGGGATTAGCATGTAATTTCCTTTCTAAACTATAGAACCGTCTTTCAGCACCAAAGTACGAATTACCTAAGTTTGATGGGTCGTGCTGAAACGGCATTGCAATTGAATAACGACCTGAAACATCGCGCGACACAGTGGATTGAAATATTTCTTCGCAATCAGTTTCCTCTTGATTTAAAACCTTGGGAGTACAAACGTCTTCAATCTCCCAAAACTTTTGAACCAACAATTCAAGAGGTTTCTCTACTAAATGAAATGAATGATTATCGAGTTGATTGGAATTCGAAGCTGAAGACACAGAACCCATCATGACGTAACCAAGCCTAGTCTCCATGGCAACAGGACCACCAGGATGAAGGACACGAGTGACCTGAAATAGTTCCGAAAACAACTGCGCCCCCACTATGGCATCCACACTGGCAGGAGTATGAAACTCTGGATCTGCCCAGGGAAGATGGCGGAGATGATGTAAACTTTCTACAGGAACACAAGTCGAAGGAAGAGTACCTGTTATCATGTCTACAACTAAAGCGTTTGCCTGGTACTTGATGGACGTGTCGAATCTAGATGTGAATGTGAAACTAGTCTGACCCTTTACATGGCTGCTAGAATCTCCAATGCCTTTGACTGAGGCGAATACCTTGTGCAAGGGAAGACCAAGTTTCCTACAACAAGAAGAAGTGATCAAGTTACAAGAACTAGCGCTATCAAGAATAACACGAGCTGAATGCGCGACGCCACTACTATTCAAAATGTAAACTTGAGCTGTAGGTAACAAAACTATTTGAGATGAATGACTATTACTACTATTAGTGTTCAATGATTGTAATGCACAAAATGATTTTTCCTGACTACTATGATGAGGAGTTGACACAACAGGAACGGGTTCAGGAGGAGGTACCTGTGTGTTTGTGTTGGCTACTTGATGGAAATGTAATAAAGTGCTATGACGCTGATTGCATTTCTTGCAATTATATTTGGACTTACAATTCTTTACCTTGTGCTGAGAATGCAGACAATTGATGCAGAAACCCTTGTCGCGTACGAAATGATAACGCTCTTCAGGGCTTTTATCTAAGAAATGTCTACAACTAAATAGAGGATGAGCAGGTGTCATTTTACAAAATTGACAAGAAGACGAATCCGAATGTTTTACCATGAATGTTTGACCAACCTTACCTTTGTTAGGGGGAGAAGTTTTCTGGCTAGTAGAAGCAACGACCTTACTAGGACCAGATGTAGGTACTTCTAAACGAGTCAATATTTTCACCTGATCTTTGAGAAAATTATGTACCTTGCTGAAAGTCGGAATCTCACCACTCTTGAGTGACATTTCGAAGAGACGCGCCGTCTCACTATCTATCTTACTAAGTGTAATATGAGCGAGCATGAAGTCGGAGAGGGAGTCCAAATCCACTTTCTTCAAAGCCAAAACTGAAGCACACAACTCATCTATCAAACTATTCAACTGATCAGGAGACTCACCTTTGATTTGCTTAAAATTCAAAATGTTTGAAAGGTAAGCCTTAGCTTGACTTCCCTTACACTGTTCCTTCTCAACTAAATTATTGAATAAAATGAATAATTGTCCGCTGTGGCGGGTACACCCCGGGTTCTCTCTCTTTTCAACCAAAAAACGGCTCATATTGTCTGCTAACCAGCTATACAGGTAACATCGGCACTCTCGTCCCAATAATCAAATATTTTAACCGCTCGTCAAAAGAACGACCGTCAGACGGCTAGTACTAGGGTAAGGTAACGTAACTACAGATAATACTTGGTCAGTCAAGCAGTACATATCCATCGCCGTACTAGACTCACATGTAGGTAACATATCCCCACCCATCTAATGCTCCTGGTACGGGTATCACATCTAAGGGCCCCGCCACCTCCACCTGTACCACCTCTAACTGGTACCACCATTTCTCAACACAGTCATGCCTCTTAACGGCAATCGTAAAACGCGCCGACCCGGGGGGGGACCCGGCCGACTCACCACAAACTATTCGTAATTAAAAATACAGGCTGCCTCCACTTGTACACAGTAAAAAAGAAAAGTTGCTCCTTCTAAATATACAAAACCCCGTATCATTATGTAAACACAAAAATTTCTAATTCTTACAAACTTCAAATTTTTAAGCGAAACTTTTAATTAACAGTATTTAATTTTTCAAATTACAATTTTATTTACCAAATACGACGCTCAAGTGGCTACTGCTTAGTAACTAGGTTGATTTTCTAAAATTTAGGATTAAATACGATAAAAAATTTAAAAAGTTTTGTTAAAACACTAGCATTTATAGACACCATTGCCGATTTACATTCCTGAAGCCGTAGTATTATAACTGCGGCTACACCTTATGTAAACAATACACTAACGCTGTTGAAAGTCATATGGCATATGTAAAACATAATGAGTTCAGCTTAGAAAAGCATTAATGGTAAAAAAGTAACTTAAAAACCGATGAAACTTAAAAAACGTTATTGTAAAGCAATGTAAAACTTGTAAATATAACTTACTAAAATACAGGCTAGCTACCTACTAAAGTGTAAAACATCTGAGCAACCCAAGACATAAAAGAAACTCATACATACAAAATCTATGAATATGTAATTATTACGAGACACATGACAATATTAATAACATGAAATTTTGTCACTAACAATAAACTACTAGCTTTTAGATCATAATCTTAACATACTCAGATCATTTACAGAACATCTACAAATCGTTCATTTACAAATATCGTTCTTTGTTTTACTACTTTCGGTTGTACGGGTAATGGTACATATATCCGTTAGTAAGGACGACAATTGCTGTAAGTATGATCACAATTGTGAGGACTATCTAAATTAACCAATGAGTGTGAGGACTAAAGACTAGAATATTCTCACAATAACATGACACCAGTAGAGTCCGATTTGAATTCTTCCGAAACCGGCCACTCCGATCAGGACAGCGTGACTCTTTCAGTTTCCATTGGAGGACGAAACGTTGGTAGTTAAGAGTCAAGTAAGCGACTCAAGTTGCACAAAATGATGGATAGGTAGAGAGTATTAATTTCTACACTCGTTATGTGTCCTCAAGTTTGATGGAATCACAGCTTTGATAGTCGTTCGCGTGAGTGCCACACACGG
>NW_007380285.1:13645-20401 GCF_000475195.1 Diaphorina citri | reverse complement strand
AAAACAAAAATGAAAAAAATTGCAAAAAAAACCCCAAAACCATGAAATTGAAGATTTCAAACAACAAAATGAAAAAGTAAAAATGCAAAAATGATAAATGCAAAAAATAAAGAACTAAAAATTAAAATAAAACCAAAATTGATACTCTTCAAAATAATCAAGCAAGTATGCTTATGTATGTTTGTATGTACAAAACAACTAACTAGTTGAATACCTATTGTGTAGGCAAAATACAAAGTTTGACTACTGGACGTTTGAATATACCCTTGGCTGTCCTGACTGAAACTACTCTACAAATGCCATCCTTACCGGGAAATGTTTCCGTCACGACACCCAATGGCCAATACTGAGGAGCAAACAACTCCTGCATGACTACAACTACTGTACCTGGAGATATTGGAGGAGAGAGAGATTTCCATTTGTGTCTCTCTTGTAAATTGGTCAAATATTCGAGACTCCACCTTTTCCAGTACACTTGAACAATTTTATCCATAAGTTCAAACCTTTGAAGACGATTCTCATTAATATCTGAGACGTCCTTACCTGGAATAGGTTGCAATGGTACTATGTTGAGGAAATGAGCTGGAGTGAGAGCAGATGGCTCACTTCCATCCGAACTAAGAACGCAAAGAGGTCTAGAATTGAGAATTGATTCTATCTGAACTAGAACAGTGGAGAGTTCTTCGTAAGTCAATATCTGCTTACCTATAGCTTTGTAGAGGTGAGTTTTTGTACTCTTGATATTTGCCTCCCAAATACCTGCAAAATGACTAGCAGTGGGAGGTAAGAACTTCCACTCGATTTCATGAAATGTTAAAGTTTCTGCTAACTGTTTCGAATAATCAGGAGAAGACAACAACTTGTAAAGTTCGTCTAACTCATTTTTGCAACCAATGAAGTTGGTGCCATTATCAGTATAGATAACAGACACAGGACCACGTCTTGATACAAACCTTTTCAACGCGGCCATGAACATGACTGTACTAAGATCTGATACTAATTCTAAATGTATCGCCTTTGTGACGAGACAAATGAAGAGACACAAGTATGACTTTTGAGATTTGATACCTCGCCTTTTAGCTAATGTAATGTGGAAAGGTCCGGCAAAATCTATACCAGTATGTGAAAATGCTGATTTTGTCTCTTGAACACGAAATGGGGGCAAATCTGCCATGAGAGGGAAGGTAGGCTTGGGATTAAGTCTAAAACAATGGTTACATGATTTTACTCTACGCCTGACTATATCTCTACCAGACAAGATCCAATATTTCTTTCTCAAGATTGCTAGAAGTAACGAGGGCCCTGTATGCAAGTTAGACACATGATGAAAATCTATTATCAAATTAACAACAGGGTGTTTCTTAGGAAGAATAATCGGATACTTGTGCTCGTAACCAAGTGAAGAATTCGAAAGTCTACCACCAACTCTCAACAAACCATTCTGTAAGAAAGGATTCAAATGACGTAATGAAGGAGAAACTTCCTTATTATTTTCCAATGCTTCAATATCCTTAGCAAAGAATTGTCTTTGTAAAGCCTTGATGAGAGCTATTTCTGCGAAATTTCTATCTGACACCGAGATGAAATCTCTACGAGGAAGAAAGTGTATGAACCTAAACATAAAAACAATTATATTTAGTAGTTTCAACCACGATGAGATCTTCTCAGATAATTCTAACAAAAGATGTTTAGATTGCTCGACCACTGCCAGGGCAGTAGATTTTTCCTCAGGTACTGTTGTGAGTTCACCTTCAAACGAATTCAAAGGCCAGTCAGCTATGTCTGACTTGAGCCAATCAGGACCTGTAAACCAAAGAGGATGATCTGAAAATTCTTGCGGCATGATAGGTCGAGTGAGACAATCAGCAGGGTTGCTATGACCTGCTACATGAAACCAAACATCTTGCGAAATAAGTTCCTGTATCTTTGCCACACGATTTGCGACAAAGGTTTGCCATCTATGAGGGGATGAATGAATCCAATGTAATGTTACCATCGAATCTGAAAAGCAATATATTTTGTCAATCTTTTGTCGCACCTTGTATGCATCAAATACACGTACCATGAGTTGAGAAAGTAATAAAGCACCACAAAGTTCTAGTCTAGGCAAGGATGTACTTTTCAAGGGAGCTACACGTGACTTTGAGCACACCAGATGAACAAAGACCTGTCCACTACTCAGCGTAGTTCTACAATACACAACACCACCGTATGCTTGTTCCGAACTATCTGAAAATCCAACGAGAACCACATGAGCGTTCTGAACAACGGAGATGTGACGAGGAAAGTGAACATGAGAAATGAGAGGGAGCTCATTTTGAAAACTATCCCAAGTATGAATTATCTTTTGGGGCGGGGTCGAATCCCAGCCGAGTTTGAGGCTCCACAAATCTCTAACTAATAATTTTGCGACAAGTACGACAGGCTGAACTAAACCCAAGGGATCGAAAATCCTAGCGACAGCACTGAGAATGTTACGTTTAGTTGCAACCTTTGGTTCCAAATGAACCTGAAAGAAGAAAACATCACTATTGGGATTCCATTGTAAACCGAGTATTTTGATAGTACCTGCTGAGTCTGAGTCCCATTCTACTAAATTTGATACTTGATCAGACGCAGGAATGTTTTCCAGAACTTGTTGTGAATTCGAGGACCATTTTGTGAGGTTGAAACCCCCGGCCCTGAACAAACCGACTAATTGATTTTGAAGTGTGCGCGCTTCATCTACATCTGAAATACTACAAGCGAAATCATCCATATACATGTCACGCCCTGCTACTTCACATGCTAAAGGAAAATTACATCTCTCATCTTCAATGAGTTGTTTTACCGTTCTCAATGCTAGAAACGGAGCTGAATTCAAACCAAAGTTCAAAGTAGTCAACCAGTAGGTACGTAAGGGTTCATCAGTTCTAAAACGCCACAAAAGTTTTTGATATTGATGATGATCAGGAACCATATTTATCTGCAAATACATTTTCGCTATATCCGCAGTCATGGCTATCTGATAGAGACGAAAGTTCAACAATATAACAAACAAGTCAGAGTAAAGTTTGGCACCTGTATACAAAAGATCATTGAGGGATTTACCCGAGTCAGATTTGAAACTATAATCAAACACAATACGATTCTTGGTGGACAAACTTTCTTGTTTTACTACGACATGATGTGGTACATAGTAACCAGTGGCGTGGTTGTCATTGTCTACCAGGGACATGAAACCCTTATCCAAGTATGATTGTATGATGCTACTGTAATCTAATAGAAGCGAGGGATTAGCATGTAATTTCCTTTCTAAACTATAGAACCGTCTTTCAGCACCAAAGTACGAATTACCTAAGTTTGATGGGTCGTGCTGAAACGGCATTGCAATTGAATAACGACCTGAAACATCGCGCGACACAGTGGATTGAAATATTTCTTCGCAATCAGTTTCCTCTTGATTTAAAACCTTGGGAGTACAAACGTCTTCAATCTCCCAAAACTTTTGAACCAACAATTCAAGAGGTTTCTCTACTAAATGAAATGAATGATTATCGAGTTGATTGGAATTCGAAGCTGAAGACACAGAACCCATCATGACGTAACCAAGCCTAGTCTCCATGGCAACAGGACCACCAGGATGAAGGACACGAGTGACCTGAAATAGTTCCGAAAACAACTGCGCCCCCACTATGGCATCCACACTGGCAGGAGTATGAAACTCTGGATCTGCCCAGGGAAGATGGCGGAGATGATGTAAACTTTCTACAGGAACACAAGTCGAAGGAAGAGTACCTGTTATCATGTCTACAACTAAAGCGTTTGCCTGGTACTTGATGGACGTGTCGAATCTAGATGTGAATGTGAAACTAGTCTGACCCTTTACATGGCTGCTAGAATCTCCAATGCCTTTGACTGAGGCGAATACCTTGTGCAAGGGAAGACCAAGTTTCCTACAACAAGAAGAAGTGATCAAGTTACAAGAACTAGCGCTATCAAGAATAACACGAGCTGAATGCGCGACGCCACTACTATTCAAAATGTAAACTTGAGCTGTAGGTAACAAAACTATTTGAGATGAATGACTATTACTACTATTAGTGTTCAATGATTGTAATGCACAAAATGATTTTTCCTGACTACTATGATGAGGAGTTGACACAACAGGAACGGGTTCAGGAGGAGGTACCTGTGTGTTTGTGTTGGCTACTTGATGGAAATGTAATAAAGTGCTATGACGCTGATTGCATTTCTTGCAATTATATTTGGACTTACAATTCTTTACCTTGTGCTGAGAATGCAGACAATTGATGCAGAAACCCTTGTCGCGTACGAAATGATAACGCTCTTCAGGGCTTTTATCTAAGAAATGTCTACAACTAAATAGAGGATGAGCAGGTGTCATTTTACAAAATTGACAAGAAGACGAATCCGAATGTTTTACCATGAATGTTTGACCAACCTTACCTTTGTTAGGGGGAGAAGTTTTCTGGCTAGTAGAAGCAACGACCTTACTAGGACCAGATGTAGGTACTTCTAAACGAGTCAATATTTTCACCTGATCTTTGAGAAAATTATGTACCTTGCTGAAAGTCGGAATCTCACCACTCTTGAGTGACATTTCGAAGAGACGCGCCGTCTCACTATCTATCTTACTAAGTGTAATATGAGCGAGCATGAAGTCGGAGAGGGAGTCCAAATCCACTTTCTTCAAAGCCAAAACTGAAGCACACAACTCATCTATCAAACTATTCAACTGATCAGGAGACTCACCTTTGATTTGCTTAAAATTCAAAATGTTTGAAAGGTAAGCCTTAGCTTGACTTCCCTTACACTGTTCCTTCTCAACTAAATTATTGAATAAAATGAATAATTGTCCGCTGTGGCGGGTACACCCCTTTGTTTTTCTTTTTCGGTTCAAGTGTATCCCTAGCTCATATTACTCCTAAAAAATAAAACAATTTTTATCTTTTCCTCACCTGTTCAGCCTATACTTACCCCTCCTCACTATGTTTTCTATCCTTGTCTTTGATGATGTGATGAAATGAGAAACTTGATTAATAATTCAACTATTTTCTCTTTTTCAAAGTTTTACTTAAGGAATTAAAAGGGTCAAATTACGCAAGTCCTTCTTTTTTTTTCGCAACCAGAATTATAACCCCTACTTTTTCTTTTTTTTTTTTTTTTTTTTAGGACGGCTTCAAAAAACATACCGCCCTTGTGTTTGTCTCAAATTTGAGCTAAATTCAAATGGAGAAACTAATTCGTTAAACTAACCTAGCGAATGTTTTTTATTTTATTGTTTATGATTAGTTTAACCAATAGGCTCTCAAATTTGTTCAAATTTGGGTGAAACTCCGTTATGTATAAAAGTAAACTCCACTAGTTTCACTTTCACTTTTAAACTAATATTCTTAAGTTGGAAAAGTTCAGTAGATTTAAATTTGTGGTCCACAAAAGTCCCGTTTCCGGAGGAAAAGGGAGGGGTCAAAGGAAAAGAAGATTTTAACTATCCCACAATCCCACACAACTCAAACAAAAACATTATAGCCGCTTAAGTCTTCATCGCAACTGGTCAGAAAATAAAGAGAATAAAAAATTAAAACGTAAAAGTTGAAATGTAAGTTTGGGTTGGAAATTCCAAAAAAAATAATAAATCTTAGGATGTCAGGAAGACGAGGTGAAATGTAACAAACCAGACGAAGCAGGGCCTATTCGAATGAAAGAGTCGGAAGTAAAACCAAGGAAGTAGATATCATCATCGAATGCCGTTCCATAAGCTACAAGTATCGGAACGTAGAGTAAAGTTCAGCCAAAGTACCATGGATTACTAACAGCCCTGTGTAACTTGAAACAGCTAAGATCGAACAACAAAGTATAATTGAACAACGACATCGTAATAATGTAACTTCATTAACCATGGATGAATAAGAGTTGAAAAGCAAACAGTAAACGAACGAAAACAAATGGAAAACAGAAATTATTAAAAAGTACCTTATCGTATTCTTGAAAGAGTATGAATGTCAAACTAATGACTAACTTAAAAAAGCATTAAAATGCAAAAAAGTAACTAGAAAAAACGTGTGAAACTAAAAATTATTGTAAAGGCAATGAAAAACTTGTAAAAAATACCTTGTAGATAATCACGAAAAACTACTATTAAAAGTGTAAAAACACCTGAAAACCCAAGAAATAGAAAAACTTAAACCCATAAAAAACCATTAATAATATGTTAAATTTTACAGACACTTTGAACTAACTAAGAACTTCGGTTCTAAATCTTAACATACTCCGTTTTTTCCGGATGAAACAATTCCACATCGATTTTGACGGAAACTTAATCGTTTCTTTTATCTACTCCTCTTTTGTTAGTACGTGAAAAATTCTCGATCTACGGTTAGTAATGGACGACAATCCCTGAGTAAGTATCCTTCACAATCTGTTTACCTTGAGCACATTTACGTCTATCTAAGATGAGTGTGAGCGGACTACATAAGACTAGGATCTATTCCATAATCACATGACACCAGTACGAGTCCCGATTTGACCTCTTCCGAGAACCGGCGAGACTCCATCATGGACAAGCCTGACTTTTCAGTTTCCATTTCTGAAGGACGAAACCTTGATGGTAGTAAGAGCCACACAAGAGACTCAAGTTTGCACAAAATGCTCTCAAAGTTTAGAGAGTAGGTACTATTATTTCTCAACCTGTTATGTGTCTTCCAAGTTATGGATCACAGCTTTGATAGTCCGTTCCGTGAGTGCCACACACCG
>NW_007380285.1:4537-11091 GCF_000475195.1 Diaphorina citri | reverse complement strand
AACTAAAAATTAAAATAAAACCAAAATTGATACTCTTCAAAATAATCAAGCAAGTATGCTTATGTATGTTTGTATGTACAAAACAACTAACTAGTTGAATACCTATTGTGTAGGCAAAATACAAAGTTTGACTACTGGACGTTTGAATATACCCTTGGCTGTCCTGACTGAAACTACTCTACAAATGCCATCCTTACCGGGAAATGTTTCCGTCACGACACCCAATGGCCAATACTGAGGAGCAAACAACTCCTGCATGACTACAACTACTGTACCTGGAGATATTGGAGGAGAGAGAGATTTCCATTTGTGTCTCTCTTGTAAATTGGTCAAATATTCGAGACTCCACCTTTTCCAGTACACTTGAACAATTTTATCCATAAGTTCAAACCTTTGAAGACGATTCTCATTAATATCTGAGACGTCCTTACCTGGAATAGGTTGCAATGGTACTATGTTGAGGAAATGAGCTGGAGTGAGAGCAGATGGCTCACTTCCATCCGAACTAAGAACGCAAAGAGGTCTAGAATTGAGAATTGATTCTATCTGAACTAGAACAGTGGAGAGTTCTTCGTAAGTCAATATCTGCTTACCTATAGCTTTGTAGAGGTGAGTTTTTGTACTCTTGATATTTGCCTCCCAAATACCTGCAAAATGACTAGCAGTGGGAGGTAAGAACTTCCACTCGATTTCATGAAATGTTAAAGTTTCTGCTAACTGTTTCGAATAATCAGGAGAAGACAACAACTTGTAAAGTTCGTCTAACTCATTTTTGCAACCAATGAAGTTGGTGCCATTATCAGTATAGATAACAGACACAGGACCACGTCTTGATACAAACCTTTTCAACGCGGCCATGAACATGACTGTACTAAGATCTGATACTAATTCTAAATGTATCGCCTTTGTGACGAGACAAATGAAGAGACACAAGTATGACTTTTGAGATTTGATACCTCGCCTTTTAGCTAATGTAATGTGGAAAGGTCCGGCAAAATCTATACCAGTATGTGAAAATGCTGATTTTGTCTCTTGAACACGAAATGGGGGCAAATCTGCCATGAGAGGGAAGGTAGGCTTGGGATTAAGTCTAAAACAATGGTTACATGATTTTACTCTACGCCTGACTATATCTCTACCAGACAAGATCCAATATTTCTTTCTCAAGATTGCTAGAAGTAACGAGGGCCCTGTATGCAAGTTAGACACATGATGAAAATCTATTATCAAATTAACAACAGGGTGTTTCTTAGGAAGAATAATCGGATACTTGTGCTCGTAACCAAGTGAAGAATTCGAAAGTCTACCACCAACTCTCAACAAACCATTCTGTAAGAAAGGATTCAAATGACGTAATGAAGGAGAAACTTCCTTATTATTTTCCAATGCTTCAATATCCTTAGCAAAGAATTGTCTTTGTAAAGCCTTGATGAGAGCTATTTCTGCGAAATTTCTATCTGACACCGAGATGAAATCTCTACGAGGAAGAAAGTGTATGAACCTAAACATAAAAACAATTATATTTAGTAGTTTCAACCACGATGAGATCTTCTCAGATAATTCTAACAAAAGATGTTTAGATTGCTCGACCACTGCCAGGGCAGTAGATTTTTCCTCAGGTACTGTTGTGAGTTCACCTTCAAACGAATTCAAAGGCCAGTCAGCTATGTCTGACTTGAGCCAATCAGGACCTGTAAACCAAAGAGGATGATCTGAAAATTCTTGCGGCATGATAGGTCGAGTGAGACAATCAGCAGGGTTGCTATGACCTGCTACATGAAACCAAACATCTTGCGAAATAAGTTCCTGTATCTTTGCCACACGATTTGCGACAAAGGTTTGCCATCTATGAGGGGATGAATGAATCCAATGTAATGTTACCATCGAATCTGAAAAGCAATATATTTTGTCAATCTTTTGTCGCACCTTGTATGCATCAAATACACGTACCATGAGTTGAGAAAGTAATAAAGCACCACAAAGTTCTAGTCTAGGCAAGGATGTACTTTTCAAGGGAGCTACACGTGACTTTGAGCACACCAGATGAACAAAGACCTGTCCACTACTCAGCGTAGTTCTACAATACACAACACCACCGTATGCTTGTTCCGAACTATCTGAAAATCCAACGAGAACCACATGAGCGTTCTGAACAACGGAGATGTGACGAGGAAAGTGAACATGAGAAATGAGAGGGAGCTCATTTTGAAAACTATCCCAAGTATGAATTATCTTTTGGGGCGGGGTCGAATCCCAGCCGAGCTTAAGGCTCCACAAATCTCTAACTAATAATTTTGCGACAAGTACGACAGGCTGAACTAAACCCAAGGGATCGAAAATCCTAGCGACAGCACTGAGAATGTTACGTTTAGTTGCAACCTTTGGTTCCAAATGAACCTGAAAGAAGAAAACATCACTATTGGGATTCCATTGTAAACCGAGTATTTTGATAGTACCTGCTGAGTCTGAGTCCCATTCTACTAAATTTGATACTTGATCAGACGCAGGAATGTTTTCCAGAACTTGTTGTGAATTCGAGGACCATTTTGTGAGGTTGAAACCCCCGGCCCTGAACAAAACGACTAATTGATTTTGAAGTGTGCGCGCTTCATCTACATCTGAAATACTACAAGCGAAATCATCCATATACATGTCACGCCCTGCTACTTCACATGCTAAAGGAAAATTACATCTCTCATCTTCAATGAGTTGTTTTACCGTTCTCAATGCTAGAAACGGAGCTGAATTCAAACCAAAGTTCAAAGTAGTCAACCAGTAGGTACGTAAGGGTTCATCAGTTCTAAAACGCCACAAAAGTTTTTGATATTGATGATGATCAGGAACCATATTTATCTGCAAATACATTTTCGCTATATCCGCAGTCATGGCTATCTGATAGAGACGAAAGTTCAACAATATAACAAACAAGTCAGAGTAAAGTTTGGCACCTGTATACAAAAGATCATTGAGGGATTTACCCGAGTCAGATTTGAAACTATAATCAAACACAATACGATTCTTGGTGGACAAACTTTCTTGTTTTACTACGACATGATGTGGTACATAGTAACCAGTGGCGTGGTTGTCATTGTCTACCAGGGACATGAAACCCTTATCCAAGTATGATTGTATGATGCTACTGTAATCTAATAGAAGCGAGGGATTAGCATGTAATTTCCTTTCTAAACTATAGAACCGTCTTTCAGCACCAAAGTACGAATTACCTAAGTTTGATGGGTCGTGCTGAAACGGCATTGCAATTGAATAACGACCTGAAACATCGCGCGACACAGTGGATTGAAATATTTCTTCGCAATCAGTTTCCTCTTGATTTAAAACCTTGGGAGTACAAACGTCTTCAATCTCCCAAAACTTTTGAACCAACAATTCAAGAGGTTTCTCTACTAAATGAAATGAATGATTATCGAGTTGATTGGAATTCGAAGCTGAAGACACAGAACCCATCATGACGTAACCAAGCCTAGTCTCCATGGCAACAGGACCACCAGGATGAAGGACACGAGTGACCTGAAATAGTTCCGAAAACAACTGCGCCCCCACTATGGCATCCACACTGGCAGGAGTATGAAACTCTGGATCTGCCCAGGGAAGATGGCGGAGATGATGTAAACTTTCTACAGGAACACAAGTCGAAGGAAGAGTACCTGTTATCATGTCTACAACTAAAGCGTTTGCCTGGTACTTGATGGACGTGTCGAATCTAGATGTGAATGTGAAACTAGTCTGACCCTTTACATGGCTGCTAGAATCTCCAATGCCTTTGACTGAGGCGAATACCTTGTGCAAGGGAAGACCAAGTTTCCTACAACAAGAAGAAGTGATCAAGTTACAAGAACTAGCGCTATCAAGAATAACACGAGCTGAATGCGCGACGCCACTACTATTCAAAATGTAAACTTGAGCTGTAGGTAACAAAACTATTTGAGATGAATGACTATTACTACTATTAGTGTTCAATGATTGTAATGCACAAAATGATTTTTCCTGACTACTATGATGAGGAGTTGACACAACAGGAACGGGTTCAGGAGGAGGTACCTGTGTGTTTGTGTTGGCTACTTGATGGAAATGTAATAAAGTGCTATGACGCTGATTGCATTTCTTGCAATTATATTTGGACTTACAATTCTTTACCTTGTGCTGAGAATGCAGACAATTGATGCAGAAACCCTTGTCGCGTACGAAATGATAACGCTCTTCAGGGCTTTTATCTAAGAAATGTCTACAACTAAATAGAGGATGAGCAGGTGTCATTTTACAAAATTGACAAGAAGACGAATCCGAATGTTTTACCATGAATGTTTGACCAACCTTACCTTTGTTAGGGGGAGAAGTTTTCTGGCTAGTAGAAGCAACGACCTTACTAGGACCAGATGTAGGTACTTCTAAACGAGTCAATATTTTCACCTGATCTTTGAGAAAATTATGTACCTTGCTGAAAGTCGGAATCTCACCACTCTTGAGTGACATTTCGAAGAGACGCGCCGTCTCACTATCTATCTTACTAAGTGTAATATGAGCGAGCATGAAGTCGGAGAGGGAGTCCAAATCCACTTTCTTCAAAGCCAAAACTGAAGCACACAACTCATCTATCAAACTATTCAACTGATCAGGAGACTCACCTTTGATTTGCTTAAAATTCAAAATGTTTGAAAGGTAAGCCTTAGCTTGACTTCCCTTACACTGTTCCTTCTCAACTAAATTATTGAATAAAATGAATAATTGTCCGCTGTGGCGGGTACACCAGAGTTCTCAGAGTTCGTGTCAACTTCAATGCAGTCCAGAAGTCGAAGTGGGAATTGGATTTAGTTTATTTATTTAATTTCAATCATCTTCCAGTTTGTATTTTATTACAAGTCTTGCCTTGTCGTGTTTCAGTTATAATACAATTACATAATCATGAGAAATTATAAAGTCGTATTAAACTACTCACCTTAACCACGATAAGGTAAATTAGATCTTAAACTTGTTTCAAAAGAACGAACATTTGACTTTCGTGTCTCGAGAGGATAGATAGTAGACATTTTGTTAAATCAAGCTAAAACTGTTAGTATCGTAGTTTGTTGGGTATGTATGAAAAAGAAAACTCCACTTAGTTTCACTTCCACTTTTAACTAATATTCTTAAGTTTGGAAGAGCTTCGAGTAGATTTAAATTGTGGGTGACACAAGTTCCGTTTTCCGGAGGAAAAGGGGAGGTCAAAGGAAAAGAAGATTTTAACTATCCCACAATCCCACACACCACTCAATAAATAAAGCATTATAACCCTTAAGTGCATTCATCGAACCTGGTCGAAAATAAAGTGAGAATAAAAGTATTTAAACACGTAAAAGTTTTGTAAATATAAGTTGGGTTGGAAAATCCCAAAAAAAAAAAGAAATAAATCTTAGATGTCAGGAGACGAGGTAATTGTAACAAACCAGACGAAGCAGGGCATATTTCGATGAAAAAGTGGAAGTACAAACCAAGGAAGTAGAGAAATTATTCAATCATCCAATCGGTGTATCCATAAAGTACCAATGTATCGGTAACGTAAGTTTAAGTAAAGTATCAGCAAAAGTACCATGGATTTACGTAAGTGTTGGTAACTTTGAAGAACAGTAAGATCGAACAACGAGTATAATGAAACATCGACATCGTAATAATTATAACTTCCATTGAACATGGATCATGAATGAATAAGAGTTGAAAGAAGCAAACAGTACGAACGAACGAAACTAAATGGAAAACATGAGAATTTTAAAAAAGTACCTTATCGTATCTTGAAAGAGTATGAATGTCAAAATTAATGACTAACTTAAACAAAAGCATTAAAAATGGTAAAAAAAGTAACTTGAAAAAACGTTGAAACTTAAAAACTTATTGTAAAGCAATGTAAAACTTGTAAAAATAACTTGAATATCACGAAAAACTACTATTAAAAGTGTAAAACAACCTGAAAAACCCAAGAAATAAAAAAACTTAAAACCATAAAAAACATTAATAATATGTAAATTTTACAGACACTTTGAACTACTAAAACTTGTTCTAAATCTTAACATACTCCGTTTTTTCCGATGAAACAATCCACATCGATTTGACGGGGAAACTTAATGGTTTCTTTTATTCTACTCTTTTGTTAGTACGTGAAATAATTCCTTGATCTACGGTTAGTTAATGGACGACAATCCCTGAGTAAGTATCTTCACAATCTGTTTACCTTGAGGCACATTTTACGTCTATCTAAGATGAGTGTGAGGACTAATAAGACTAGATCTATTCCATAATCACAATGACACCAGTAACGAGGCCGATTTGACCTCTTCCGGAAACCGGCGGACTCCATCATGGGACAAGACCGATTTTCAGTTTCCATTTCTGAAGGACGAAACCTTGATGGTAGTAGGAGGTAAGAAGTCCAATGACTCAGAAGTTGGGCACAAAATCCTCTCAAAGTATTTGAGAGTAGGTACTATTATTTCTCAAACCTGTTATGTGTCTTCCAAGTTATGGATCACAGCGCTGATAGTCCGTTCCGTGAGTGCCACACACGG
>NW_007380285.1:0-1887 GCF_000475195.1 Diaphorina citri | reverse complement strand
AACTAAAAATTAAAATAAAACCAAAATTGATACTCTTCAAAATAATCAAGCAAGTATGCTTATGTATGTTTGTATGTACAAAACAACTAACTAGTTGAATACCTATTGTGTAGGCAAAATACAAAGTTTGACTACTGGACGTTTGAATATACCCTTGGCTGTCCTGACTGAAACTACTCTACAAATGCCATCCTTACCGGGAAATGTTTCCGTCACGACACCCAATGGCCAATACTGAGGAGCAAACAACTCCTGCATGACTACAACTACTGTACCTGGAGATATTGGAGGAGAGAGAGATTTCCATTTGTGTCTCTCTTGTAAATTGGTCAAATATTCGAGACTCCACCTTTTCCAGTACACTTGAACAATTTTATCCATAAGTTCAAACCTTTGAAGACGATTCTCATTAATATCTGAGACGTCCTTACCTGGAATAGGTTGCAATGGTACTATGTTGAGGAAATGAGCTGGAGTGAGAGCAGATGGCTCACTTCCATCCGAACTAAGAACGCAAAGAGGTCTAGAATTGAGAATTGATTCTATCTGAACTAGAACAGTGGAGAGTTCTTCGTAAGTCAATATCTGCTTACCTATAGCTTTGTAGAGGTGAGTTTTTGTACTCTTGATATTTGCCTCCCAAATACCTGCAAAATGACTAGCAGTGGGAGGTAAGAACTTCCACTCGATTTCATGAAATGTTAAAGTTTCTGCTAACTGTTTCGAATAATCAGGAGAAGACAACAACTTGTAAAGTTCGTCTAACTCATTTTTGCAACCAATGAAGTTGGTGCCATTATCAGTATAGATAACAGACACAGGACCACGTCTTGATACAAACCTTTTCAACGCGGCCATGAACATGACTGTACTAAGATCTGATACTAATTCTAAATGTATCGCCTTTGTGACGAGACAAATGAAGAGACACAAGTATGACTTTTGAGATTTGATACCTCGCCTTTTAGCTAATGTAATGTGGAAAGGTCCGGCAAAATCTATACCAGTATGTGAAAATGCTGATTTTGTCTCTTGAACACGAAATGGGGGCAAATCTGCCATGAGAGGGAAGGTAGGCTTGGGATTAAGTCTAAAACAATGGTTACATGATTTTACTCTACGCCTGACTATATCTCTACCAGACAAGATCCAATATTTCTTTCTCAAGATTGCTAGAAGTAACGAGGGCCCTGTATGCAAGTTAGACACATGATGAAAATCTATTATCAAATTAACCACAGGGTGTTTCTTAGGAAGAATAATCGGATGCTTGTGCTCGTAACCAAGTGAAGAATTCGAAAGTCTACCACCAACTCTCAACAAACCATTCTGTAAGAAAGGATTCAAATGACGTAATGAAGGAGAAACTTCCTTATTATTTTCTAATGCTTCAATATCCTTAGCAAAGAATTGTCTTTGCAAAGCCTTGACGAGAGCTATTTCTGCGAAATTGCTATCTGACACCGAGATGAAATCTCTACGAGGAAGAAAGTGTATGAACCTAAACATAAAAACAATTATATTTAGTAGTTTCAACCACGATGAGATCTTCTCAGATAATTCTAACAAAAGATGTTTAGATTGCTCGACCACTGCCAGGGCAGTAGATTTTTCCTCAGGTACTGTTGTGAGTTCACCTTCAAACGATTTCAAAGGCCAGTCAGCTATGTCTGACTTGAGCCAATCAGGACCTGTAAACCAAAGAGGATGATCTGAAAATTCTTGCGGCATGATAGGTCGAGTGAGACAATCAGCAGGGTTGCTATGACCTGCTACATGAAACCAAACATCTTGCGAAATAAGTTCCTGTATCTTTGCCACACGATTTGCGACAAAGGTTTGCCATCTATGAGGGGATGAATGAATCCAATGTAATGTTACCATCGA
>NW_007380284.1:24455-26948 GCF_000475195.1 Diaphorina citri | reverse complement strand
CGACTGTATCAACTCTCAATGCAAGGGTTGATGCAATTGAAAAACGGCAAAAACAGGGCCGGAAAGATAAAACATCATCATGAATTTTCTAACTATCTTAGCTTGGAATGCCAATGGCCTTGTTTCTAAAAGAAACGAGTTAGAAGTATTACTCAGTCAGCAAAACATTGACATTGTTTTGATATCTGAGTCACATACTACGAGAGAATCAGTTTGTAAAATAAACAATTACAAATTTTACCATTGTAGTCATCCAAGCAACAATGCGAGGGGCGGCTCTGGTATTTTAATCAAACAGAACATTAATCACTATGAGGATATTAAAATCCAAACAGAAAAAGTTCAAATAACGAGCATTACTGTTCAAACAAAAACATATCCTCTAAAAATAGCCAGTATTTACTGTCCACCAAGCAAAACCCTCGACCAGAACGAATATTCACAGATATTCGATTCTCTGGGAAATCGGTTTATACTAGGGGGCGATTTTAACGCTAAACACACGCACTGGGGTTCTCGCTTAACCACCACTAAAGGTCGTAACCTTTATTACGCCATACAAGAATGTAGAGCAGAAGCTATTTCGACGGGTAGCCCTACCTATTGGCCTACTGACCCTAATAAAAATCCTGATCTCCTCGATTTCTTCATTTACAAGAATCTATCGGCCAATTATATGACCATAGATGACACTTATGAACTTAGTTCAGACCACTCAGCTATTCTCCTCACCCTGAGTGAAAACATAATATTGAAGCCTTCCAACCCTGTCCTTGTTAATAAAAGGACAGATTGGATAAGCTTCAAACTAGACCTAGCAAGCAAAATTAACTTAAGTGCTTCCCTGCAGACAAAAAAAGAAATCGACTTCGAACTTGAAAAGCTCGTGGAAGATATTCAATCGTCTGCTTGGGACAACACTCCAGAAATCAGCAAAAAACTCACTGGCGTTAATTATCCTAGGGAAATTACTGCCTTGGTGAAAGAGAAGAGAAAAGCCCGAAAGCGATGGCAACGCTCTCGTGCTCCCTCTGACAAGACGATTTTGAATCGCCTTGTTGGAAAGCTTAAGGCTGAAATTCAAAAGGTCAAAAGAGATTCATTTGCTAATTATCTTAGTGAGCTTACTCCTAATCAACAAACTGATTACAGTTTAGGGAAAGCCACTGGAAAGCCACAAAATCTATAAAAAGACCCATCCTACAAGCGCCGCCACTACTATGCCAGTGACGGTACTTGGGTTAGAGACAACAAGTCTAAATCTGATGCGTTTGCTAAACATCTAGCAAATATTTTTACTAGCAATGAACCATCGGAAGACACAGAAAACCTTGAAACTTGTCATATTCTGATGTTGAATACAGTATACCGTGCACTACCATTAGAGGTACAGCGCACAATCAACAAAGAAAATTTAATCTCTCAATGGTAGAGAATGCCCAGTTCTCAAGCAGTTTGCCTTGATTTGCAGTAGTTAAATCACCCATTTATAAATCTGCTTTCAACTTACATCAACCGCATATGGTAGCTAAATTATGGATAACCTGATAGCTGCAATGATTCCTAACCGGAAAATCAAGGTTAACGCTTATCCATACAGACCTATCTCTTTATTACCGGTCTTATCTAAACTAATCGAAAAATTCTACATTAAACGTTTCTAGTGATAATAAACGATACAGGAATCCCAATCTGGTTTCCGGTCTCAGCACAATTGCATAGAACAAGTTCATAGACCCAGCTAATTGCAAAAGCTGTTGAAGGTCAAAGTCTGCTCCTATCTTCTAAGTTATACCAAGCACTAGATAAGTATACACGAGGGCTTAATTCAACTACAGAAATTTGCCTGGTAACGAGGGGAAAAGTTTCTGCTCGCAGCCATCAATCTCTTAGATGTATTCTCATAGAGGGCATTTTCGACAAAGAGTCATACGGTCAGGACCGGTCTTAGATTCAATAACAGTCTTATTGCACTGGTAGAATCATTGAAAGAAATTCTGGAAAATTCCTTACTTCCTAGAGAGGTGTTTTAGAATCTCAGCAGATAGAAGCAGCTATTCTGAGCTTAAGAGACTGTGAAATGATCTGCTGGTGTACCAGAGTGATGAAAGTGTATTAGGTCCCATCCTATGGTTTTCTGGAATACCCGTTCACGTTCTTAGCAGTAAGAACCCTTTTCTCCTTTTTGAAGTCCCAACAAAAAAATCTTTAAGTGGAATGATAATAAGTTAAATAATCAGATGAATAGAAAAAATTAAAATAGCATTGATTGAACCTTGAAAAAGCTTTAAAAAATATATCAAAATCTGTTTATTGATCTAAAAATCACCGCATTATTATCTGTCCCCCAAATTAAATGAAAAAAAAATAATAACAGAACAGCAGAAATACTACAATCATCGAAGAAATTTCATCGCAGTTGTTGTAATAGTAAAAAACATAATAAATAATGTAATGTTAAGTAATAATACAACATCATAAAAACACATAGAC
>NW_007380284.1:12741-18320 GCF_000475195.1 Diaphorina citri | reverse complement strand
CTTCTAGCCTCTTTTGATGAGCCGACGGCAAAAACGTTGTCATACATGTCTTTAACAGAATCTCTACTCCAAGGTCACGCGTGTAGGTCATCATTCCTTATGTACCAAGGCTGCACTCACTTATGCCCACCTCCAGTACCTTATTCTGGAATCGCTCAATCATTAGTCTATTTGAGGGACTTGGTAGAGCCCCATACGTTGGATCCATAAGTCCATACGGTTTTAGCACCTGGTTGTAAAGCAGAAGCTTATTCTCGACTGGTAGTTTAGAATACCTACCAATAAGCCAGTACATTAAAAATGCTGCACAGGCTAACCAGCCAGCCAAAATAAAGAATGTGCCAACGCAAAGACCGCCGGTCCAGCGTCAAGTACATAAAAAAAATATGTAAATCCCGCTTCCCAAAAATCTTGGGCACAAGTTGCGGCTGCGGGTACCAGCCAAAATCCTCCCTCACAAACTAGCTCTCAGGATATGGGGGCCATGCTGATGGTGGATTTCACCAACACAAACAATATGGTTGATCAGAATAATCGATCATTAGTGATTATGCGCCATTTTGTCAAAATTCTGTTTCACCATTCAAATTCTCCTGTTAATTAACGCAACGAGAGAAATCCTTTTGATTTCTGCAGTTGGTATTTCTGTAATATTATAAACGATGTTCTGATTGGTTGAAATTTATTTTTACAAGCGCGGTTCTTTTTAAAACAAGTACTTTGATTTGAATTTTTTGTACTTTTTGGACTTGGAAAAATTTCTTCCAAAAAATTAACAATTTTGTCCATTCCCATTATTCTTTACACCTCTTACCTTTACGAGATAAAGGTAAAGCAACATTGACTTTAGTTAATATCTGGATGGGCGACTGTCTGCTGTCTGATTTTCACCTAATCATAACAGTTTAGTCCTTGTCCTTGGACCATACCAGGAAAGACCAAATTTCATCTCTCTTCGACAAACCTATTATCAATAGGACATCTAGGCAGTAGGTCTGTAGTTACCAAAAATACAGATAAAATTACAAATAAAGACCAAGATGCTGTATGGGAAGATAATTTATAGAGAAGATGGCATACCTACCTAAGTATAATATCAAAAATCTTTAAATTAAAACAGCATTTCTGTACCCAATTTCCTAGATAATATTGGAATTGAATTTATTTATTTAGCATCGATGGCTATTATCTTACAACATTAAACATAGGTGTAACAAAGAATGTACAGTGAATGATAAAATACAATTAAATTGAATGAGAATATAGAAAAATAAACATTGGGGTTATTATAGTAAATAGACAAACATATTCATATTCAGTATTCCTCCAGCTTCAACTGTCTAGATCTCATTTGTTTCTTGAGCTGCATCCTAAAAAGCTCCACACTCAACTCCTTGAGATCTTTAGGTAATTTATTGTAACTATAATTATAAATTTTGTAGGCAATTGAGTTTGCACTTTTTTTTTTATTAATACTGTCAACAAATAAATTATTTCTATTCCTTGTTAGATATTTATGCTTGTCCTTATTTTGAACTCTTCACGGGACTGCAGGCGGTGGGTTCACAGGGTTTCATAGCGGTCAGATGAGTGGTTTGGCCAGGTATGGAGTTTGAACAAGCAGGCAAACAGTTTGTACCACATACAATTGTATAGGTATATGTACAAATAAAATTGATTTGATTGAACTAATAAATTTGATAGGTATGGAGGGGTCAGTCCCAGTACCATTTTGTGTATAAAAGTAAGTACATTAAGCAGAATATTAAGTATCCCTGACATTGAGAATACCAAGACAATTCAACATACCTATCTACAATATGTGTTCTGTAAGGGGCTCCTGTTACAATTCAAATGGCAGATTTCACCAAAACACAAACATTATAGACATTTGTTTTGCAGAATATGAAGTTCATCGATTTGAGTCTAGTTAAATAGAAATATCCCACTTTCTAGTATACATATTCAAAATGTGGTGTAAAACTCATGGCTTTGTCCAGACTCACACCCAGGTATTTGCATGTTGATACCTATTCTAAAATTTCAGATCCCATTTTTACGGATAGATTCAGGGACAGAATTTGGTTTCTAGCACTTTTAATCAATCTCTCCTCTTTCTTTGTATCGGTACCACTGATGCTCATTTCTCTGGAAATATTCAAGGAACTCAATGGCCTCAATTTCAGAATCAAAGTTTTCAGCCATTGTAGGTAATTAAACAGTATTGAAAATCAGCTTAGATCAAAGTCTTAAAATTAAAAAACAGCAAAACGCTTTCTTTCAGAAAATAGAAAAAGAAACTATTAAAAAAAGCAATAAGCAAAACACTTTCTAATAGAAAATCTGGAAATTCTGAAAAGCTGAAAAAAAAAAATGAAAAATCCCAAAAAAAGTAAACAAACACAAAAAAATCATCCGTTAGGACATCTTATGAGAGAATTTCCTATCATTAAATTAGTAGGGTGAATTGATGGGAGAAATGTCTTAACGGAGGTTGGTGAAATGCAATTTTCAACTTTAATTCCCCATCAGTGCTTAATGATTCAATTAAGGCTTGATTGAAGTTTGGTGAAATCGGCTATGAGTCTTTTCAATGAAATCCATGCCTAAGATTTTTTCTTGTAAAATTGTAAAATTTCCGCAAATTTCCGAGTTTTCTTTTGCCGTTTTTTTTAAATTATGACTAAGGACTAAGGAGTGATGGATGATCAAAACACATGCTAACAAGTGAATTAAGTGAGCAAATAAATTACGACAGCAACTCCTAAGATACTAGCAAAAGCCTTCCTGAAAATTTCATGGATACCACACAAAATTAGCAATTTATTAACAAGAAAACAGGTTGACAAGTGATCCAATGTTAAAGCTACAGAAAATGAAAGGGAAAAATAAATGGGTACCTACTAATAACTAAAAGCATACAATATATTTATTTCTAAAGAAATTTTCTAACATACATGGGTAAAATAAAAAATACGAGTATAAATGGAAAATTAAATACCTACTAACAAAAAGACTAAATAAAATAATGGGTGGGTAGGTGGGTTAAATACTTCCATAGGTACACAGGTATGCAGTAAAAACTAAAAAGAAATAAAAGGTAACCAACTAAAAAACAAAGTAAGCGTGATAAAAAATAAAAAGTTGTAGGTATACAATCAACGAAAGATGAAAAACAAACTAAAAATAGAAAGTAACAATTTAGCTAATAAAATAAATAATAGGTAACTGACTAAAAACAAAGTAAGCGTGAGAGAAAACATAATAATTGGGTACATAATCAAAGTACAAACAAACTAAAAAGAATCTAGAGCTATAACAATGCAACAAATGCAACGTAAAGAAAAACCACACAGGTAACTGTGTCTACAGAGTGTAACCAAAATACAGGACGCCACAAACACGAGCTACAGAGTGTAACACAAGTACCTGATGACGTGAACCCCCCGGCCCCATTCCGCGGCACTCCGGCCGAGGAAGGTAGAAACTGAGGGTACACATGGTGACTCCATTGAGCAAATAGCGGGCGGCCATTGCCGCCACTGGCCGGATTAACCCTGCTTCCTCCAGAGCAAACTAGGCGTCAATTTTATTATAATTATTGATTTTTTTGTCTACTTTTTTTAGGTAAAAGCGTAGGGTAGTCGATTCTTAGAAAGTATTTGAGTCGATTTTAACTAGATCAGCAGTTCGTTCGGCTGTTGTAAACGACGGCTAAGCGTGGGTAATAACTTTGGAGAACACCATAACTGGTAATTGTATTACGATAGAGATGGTAAGTTGAACGAACTTGAAGGGTCCATACATGGACACGACAGGCCTTAACGGACCTCACCGTTCCTTTGTAGCTCGCGATGAGTTAAGGGGGACGGATGATTACTTTGGGGTTGTTCTTACGGTGTAGATGATCTCAGTTATTATGCTCCTCGGGTCTGATAGCGGGTTCTCATTCTAAACTTAACCTTACTTTATTTAACTTATCTTTCCTGTCACGAACCATTAACGGAGGAAAAAGTTTTCAAACAGGGACTTAAATAACCGAATTGTGAAACTTCAGGTGTGATAAAAACACAGATAAAGGATATGGGTATAGCGATTTGGCCGTCGTTTTCATAGTCTATCACTTAGGTAAAATTAATAAAAAATTAACATTCTAGGAATAGATTAATAATTTATAAATTATTAATAATCAAGTATCTACACTGCAAGATATTATTTGAAACAGGTACGGACTAAGAGAACGCGGTGGTCGTTTGCTGATTCAGTACATACTGACAGGTAGCGGTCAAGCCCTCGAATACAGACTAGCAGTTGAAATGCTAGAAAGTGTTTAAATAGCTAAATAGAGTCCATACATTCTAGCATCTTCTTATCCGTATAGCAACGACCGGTAAATAGGACTAATACCTAAACTCTCTAGTGTCCATTCAGTTTCACCTAGCTAGATCAACAGTTATCATCTCAACTTAAAAAAAATATTAAATTATCGCAAATGCCGTTGAAAATGCCTGTGGAATTAATTAATGTAGTTTTTAATACCCCTTCTTCTTTTAAACTCAAAAACGTGGGGTGGTGATAAAAACCTTCAAGATTTTGGTTGCTCGTGTTTTTAAAGTTTAGTTTTGTTTAGCTAGGGTGTCTGAGTAAGATGGCAGCTTTTACGTCCGTATGTATGTATAAAAAGCTCCCTTGTTTGAGCCTATGGAAACCTAGAAACCTACACTTTTTTAGCTAATGAAAAGTATATAAAAAAAGGAAAGAAACACAATAAAGTGTCCGAGTTAAGGACAGCAATCGTCAACAGATAAAGTAGTCACAGGATTTACCATAGTTCATAAGCCCTATATAACCTCGGAGGGGGATACAATGGTGCTCCGAGACTCAGGCGGGGACTGAGTCTTATTATTGGGTCCCCCCTTGTACTCCATTTCACTTTGAAATAGACTTTATAAAAGAAAATAAAGTTGAGAGCTCCGAAAAAAAAGCTTCTCTGTATATGATAGAACAAACTATCCAGGAGGTTAGACTCAAATTTGATTTGACTTGAAACGATACAAAGAAAGACCAACCTAAAATGCAGTTGAAAATTTTAGTTGTTGGTTAGTCTTATAAAAGAGTCTTTTTCTTTTTTCACTTGCAATAGTGAATCCTTTGAAATAGACTTTAAACGATGAAATTACTTGATGACACCGAAGAAAAACGGAAGCTTCACTTAGAAAAAATTGAGAAAAACTGTTGAGAAGTTTTTGGTCTAAAAGACGTTATTTTTAAGACATTAGAAAGCGACCACGTAAAACGGGAGGAACAATGCGCGATAAAACCGTTAAAAATCTGAGAAGATGACGACAAGTATTACATGGATTTAAAGGCGCCGGTAAAATGGAGAACAATGCGCAAGAAAAACCTTTAAATATCTGACATGAGACAAGTATGACATGGATTTAAAGCGCCGTGTAAAATGGAAAACAATGTTACAATGCGCAAGAAAACTGTAAACACACTGACATGAGTTACGGTTACAGACAGGGCGCAGATATGATTGGAGATAAGTAACCCGGAATACTGCAACCGCCGAGTCT
>NW_007380284.1:6306-11865 GCF_000475195.1 Diaphorina citri | reverse complement strand
GGGATTGTCACTCTGTGACCTACATCATAATTTCGTTCCCTCTATATATATATTCCTCCTGTCCCATCCTTTTTGCTCGCAAGCTCTTGCTATTCCAAGCAAGCCGCTTAGCTTGGGGTGAAAAGATGGATTTGCGAAGGTTCCGACCGCGTGATGGAAGTTTCGATGTAATGTAACTTTACCCACGAAAACGACTGCTTTAAGGAGACATGCCTGGGTCATAGCCATCCTGATAATGTGGCGGATGTGGAAGTTTCGGATTGGTCGCGCCGGAAAAAAGGAAATGCGAAATTCACCGATCTCAACGGCGACCTCGCTCGAGACCGTGGGAGGGTTGATTAATAAAGGAAGTGACACTTCGGGAATTCTACAAATAAGAAGGGGTCCCCTACAGAAGATGTGCGATACTATCAATTAGAGAATACCAGTGGACATGTATCTCAATACAATATTATGAATATCGAGCACAACCGACGTCGAATCGTATCTAACTACAAATTGTTTATCAAAATAGTCACACGGACCGTCCAACGCTTTATTCTTCTCTCCGTACTTCCGTCCTTCCGTTCGAGTTCTTCAGGTCAATCTTTTAGTGCAGTCCATAGGCGTTCAACCTTTAATAAGGTACTAAAATATTACTTGAAACCAACAAGTGCTTGTAAATAGTTTCTCCGTTCGAAGTTTTCAAACTAAAAAAGAAAAATAAGGCACCCCTTTTACCTTATTAAAAACTAGGTAGTCACCCATATTTAGAACTATCTATACTTTTGTTTTATGCGTTTTGAGTTCAAATATCAAGAGCATCAACCTGGTTTTCACATGGATAGTTACTTCATGTGCAGATACTGCTCTCTCTGTGTTTTCTATCTTATATGAAGTATGGAAGCTCAAAGCCTTTTAAAGGCGGATTTGGGAATCACCGATTCCGCGAGTGAAGCCTATTCGCGATCCTCTTTGTTAAGTTGGGTCTGGTTCATAGGCCCTTGAAATATAAGGTATACAACCTTCAGCTGGAGTTATTATCATTCTGGACTGAAGGACCACCCCGCATTTTCAGAGGAGAGTCAGGAACCGCCAATCTCGTCTCGATATGCCGTTGTGGGTCCTGATCGGGTTTTTCGGCGAAGGTAATAAGCGTCTTTTAATAGTGACATAAAAGGTTATACACATAAAATGCGCGTGGATTGAAAAGTCTAGCAAAAAGGTCTTCAGATCCTCAACGCGATCGAAGAGTCGGGAGGGAGATCATCTTTGTGTCTAGAGCGCATGTGCGTCCCGTCCAGGTTCCTATCGGCCTTTGTGCAGATCCTGCGGGGAGAGCGGGTCAGCTCTCCTTGTTCGCAGGTGATAAACTCTTCTATTTTGGGTGTCAGCTTCTGATAGTCCACTTTCTTCCAGTCTTTTCTTCTGTTGCCGCCACCAGGTGTGCTTGGGCCTTCCTCTTGTATGTTTTCTTGGTAGATTTATACTTAGAGCTTTATTGACCATATGATCTGCCGGTCTTCTTTTAACGTGCCCGAACCATCTCAGCTGCTTTTCTTCTAACTTTTCCTACCCTGTTCTCCTTCTCTCCTCAATATCGGGACGATAAGACCTCCGTTGTTACAAGTCTCTTTTACAAACCTTTCATTTCTCCGGGTCTGCTCAACAAGAACTAGGTAGCATATGAGCTCTAGGTATAACACAAGTGAGAAAGTCGGTAGGGAACAATACTTACTGCGCGTCTCTATCGCGTTCTCTATAATCAGGACTGACTGGGGAGGGACTCTTCTTTCTGTCACTTCTCTCTGATTTGTTCGCCTCCTTCTTCTCCTCTCTGGCAGCCTGAAATAAGAGAAACATTTTTATTAAATAAGATAAACATATTTATCCCGTTCTTCTTTTTCTTCCCCTTTTCCCGTGTACAGACGGGGTCGGTGTTTGTCGTCAGCCTCTCAATGAGCCTGACTAGGGCTAATTCCGTTCATAGAAGTGAAATTTCAACCCAATCCGTATCTCTACGATATACATTATACATACCTGTATTCATCTCTGTCGAAAAATTAGGGTGGATATGAAATAGAATGAGTATTTCCAGTTGAAATATTAATTTAAAAAAAGGTTTGAAAAGCCATATCTCCGCCTCTGTTGGTTAATAGACCTTCTGCGATTATTTAGCTTTAAGTAAAAGTGAAATGGCAGAAGAAATGAGGAACTAGGGAATTCTTCTTCTTCTTCTTCTTCTTCTTCTTCTATGACTTCTAGATCCCGAGAAATATCGATTTGAAAAAATACCGGTAAATCTTGTATCCTAACGTCACGACATACGCTCCCATACGCGATGACGTCACATCAACTTCCCCTTTGGCTAAAAGGTCAACAAATGAGTCCAGTCTCTGCCCCCCTGGTACGAACTTGGCTGAAAAGCCAATGAAATGGAAAAGCAACCTCCGTGGCCGAGTGGGTATCAAACTAGACTTACACTCCGGAGGTCTAGGGTTCGATTCCCGTCGTGGTCGAAGTTTTTTCGGCTCTGAGCTTCAATTTCGGGGCCCTCAAAGAACATCAAGTCCCGTACTACACGTACGAGAACAAGCAGACTCGGCCGATACGCGTGGTTGCCAAAGGTCTACACCACATGTGGAGTGAAGAGGAGATTTACAATGATCTTCTAGCCAAAGGTTACAAAATAGAGCACTTGAGTAAACAACTTTCTGCTAAAGATAAAACTCCATTAAATATGTTCATGCTGTCATTCGCCTCTGATGAGAGTGTTGACAGCATTTACAAAATCAATAGAATTTTATATAATGTGGTTGAGATCTGCCCACTTAAAGGTAGCAAACTCATACCACAGTGCAAAAACTGTCAGGAATTCGGTCATACCCGAAATCACTGCAATAAAAAACCGCGCTGTGTTAAGTGCGGTCAAGGTCATCTAACCACCAGTTGTGTTAAACCCAAAACTGTTCGCGCCACTTGTGCAAATTGTAAAAAGGACCACCCTGCCAACTATAGGGGTTGTTCGATTGCAAAAGAAGCACAAATGCTGCGCAACAAACAGCGTAAAAATGCTGCACAGGCTAACCAGCCAGCCAAAATAAAGAATGTGCCAACGCAAAGACCGCCGGTCCAGCGTCAAGTACATAAAAAAAATGTAAATCCCGCTTCCCAAAAATCTTGGGCACAAGTTGCGGCTGCGGGTACCAGCCAAAATCCTCCCTCACAAACTAGCTCTCAGGATATGGGGGCCATGCTGACTCTCATTTTAAATGAGGTTCAGTCAATCAAATCGACTGTATCAACTCTCAATGCAAGGGTTGATGCAATTGAAAAACGGCAAAAACAGGGCCGGAAAGATAAAACATCATCATGAATTTTCTAACTATCTTAGCTTGGAATGCCAATGGCCTTGTTTCTAAAAGAAACGAGTTAGAAGTATTACTCAGTCAGCAAAACATTGACATTGTTTTGATATCTGAGTCACATACTACGAGAGAATCAGTTTGTAAAATAAACAATTACAAATTTTACCATTGTAGTCATCCAAGCAACAATGCGAGGGGCGGCTCTGGTATTTTAATCAAACAGAACATTAATCACTATGAGGATATTAAAATCCAAACAGAAAAAGTTCAAATAACGAGCATTACTGTTCAAACAAAAACATATCCTCTAAAAATAGCCAGTATTTACTGTCCACCAAGCAAAACCCTCGACCAGAACGAATATTCACAGATATTCGATTCTCTGGGAAATCGGTTTATACTAGGGGGCGATTTTAACGCTAAACACACGCACTGGGGTTCTCGCTTAACCACCACTAAAGGTCGTAACCTTTATTACGCCATACAAGAATGTAGAGCAGAAGCTATTTCGACGGGTAGCCCTACCTATTGGCCTACTGACCCTAATAAAAATCCTGATCTCCTCGATTTCTTCATTTACAAGAATCTATCGGCCAATTATATGACCATAGATGACACTTATGAACTTAGTTCAGACCACTCAGCTATTCTCCTCACCCTGAGTGAAAACATAATATTGAAGCCTTCCAACCCTGTCCTTGTTAATAAAAGGACAGATTGGATAAGCTTCAAACTAGACCTAGCAAGCAAAATTAACTTAAGTGCTTCCCTGCAGACAAAAAAAGAAATCGACTTCGAACTTGAAAAGCTCGTGGAAGATATTCAATCGTCTGCTTGGGACAACACTCCAGAAATCAGCAAAAAACTCACTGGCGTTAATTATCCTAGGGAAATTACTGCCTTGGTGAAAGAGAAGAGAAAAGCCCGAAAGCGATGGCAACGCTCTCGTGCTCCCTCTGACAAGACGATTTTGAATCGCCTTGTTGGAAAGCTTAAGGCTGAAATTCAAAAGGTCAAAAGAGATTCATTTGCTAATTATCTTAGTGAGCTTACTCCTAATCAACAAACTGATTACAGTTTAGGGAAAGCCACTGGAAAGCCACAAAATCTATAAAAAGACCCATCCTACAAGCGCCGCCACTACTATGCAGTGACGGTACTTGGGTTAGAGACAACAAGTCTAAATCTGATGCGTTTGCTAAACATCTAGCAAATATTTTTACTAGCAATGAACCATCGGAAGACACAGAAAACCTTGAAAACTTGTCATATTCTGATGTTGAATACAGTATACGTGCACTACCATTAGGGAGGTACAGCGCACAATCAAAAAGAAATTAATCCATCAAAGGCCCCTGGGTATGATCTCATAACGGGCCTAGTTCTCAAGCAGTTACCTCGCATTGCAGTAGTTAAAATCACCCAAATTATTAATGCTGCTTTCAAACTTACATACGTACCCCAAATATGGAAAATAGCTGAAGTGATAATGATACCCAAACCTGGGAAACCAGTAAATGAACTTACATCCTACAGACCTATCTCTTTATTACCGGTCTTATCTAAACTATTCAAAAAATTCTACATAAACGTTTACTAGTGATAATAAACGATAAGGAACTAATTCCAAATCATCAATTTGGTTTCCGGTCTCAGCACAATTGCATAGAACAAGTTCATAGACTTACCAGCTTAATTGAAAAAGCTATTGAAGGTAAAAAAGTCTGCTCCGCCATATTCTTAGATGTATCCCAAGCATTTGACAAAGTATGGCACGAGGGTCTTAACTTCAAACTAAAGAAAATGTTGCCCTGGTAATCTTGCAAAAATTCTGGAATCTTACCTCCTAGAGAGGTTTTTTAGAATTAAGCAAGAAGACAGCTATTCTGGAGCTTAAGAGTGTCAATGCTGGTGTACCACAGGGCAGTGTTTTTAGGTCCCATCCTATACCCTCCTGTACACTAGTGACATGCCAGAAGATGAAAAGAATACGACTGCCTACTTTTGCTGATGATACAGCTTTCTTAACAGTCGGAGATCAACCCAAGAAACTTCAGCTGAATTAAATCAACCCTCTCCAATTTCAAAGATGGACTGCAAAATGGAGGAATCAAGGTTAAAATGAGAGCAAATCCGGTAACATGTTGAATTTCACATACAGAAATCTTACCCTACATGCCAATTTATCTCAAACAATGTGTTATACCGTATT
>NW_007380284.1:0-5490 GCF_000475195.1 Diaphorina citri | reverse complement strand
AACCACGGGGGTAGGGAGTTAAGGTTTATTTAAGAGAATCTCGCAACAAATGGTTTAGTCCTTAACCCTCGGTTCGAAGCTGAAAGCATTGCGTCACATCTACATCTATTGAGATATTCCGACCGCCATTATTACAGGAGGGCAGAAGAGTGAATTGTAGCCGTTTAAACATGTGTAACAGGAACGACTATAAGACTTGACAAATTCATCTTGAGTTTGTCCGCTAGCCGGTGAAAGCGGAAGAGACTTATGAACTGGACTAGGACTTCCAACCAAGTTATCACGCGTTAGCTGCGCCGTTTAGGCTAGGGGTACAGAGATCGGTTACCTTTAAGTAATTTTTGTGTGGTTACCTGCGATAGTACAATGGGAGGCATTGACAAACATCGGCTCCTAATTACAACTGGCCCAACCCACCTTGCTCGCTTCGCCCACCAGGCCCTGTTGCCGGGGCCGTGGGTACTTCTCAGCCACTAGCCACTTTTACGCCGGCTCCCCCCTGTCCAGGGTAAGGGCCACTTCTCTCTGTTACCCCACGCAAAAATCCTTTCTGTTCCCAACTCTCTCAGTATGTGAAGCGGAGAACAACATATTCTCTAATGCTGTGTCCTCATGGACAACAGGGTAACTTTTACAAGAGAAACAATGAACAATTTATAAGTTCTATGCTTTATGTCACGATTTCAAACGACACAACCGTAAACCGTGCCTGGAAAAGTTGAGTTCTAATTCAACCCACCTAAGGCTTTCACAATTTAAACTTTGACTAGTTTCGTCGCTCTTTGAGAACCTATGACTTGTCATTTAATATCTCTAAGAGAGGAGTTTTATAAAGTCTTGAGGTGAATGGTACGAATAAGCCATATGAATGGTGTTTTGAATAGCATTGTTATTACTTTAATAGCCTATACCTACACGGCGTATGTCCGGTCTCGGAGACAACAACCAAATGACCCCGGTGGGGTTCCGTTCCAACGGGTCGAAGACGGCAAACAAATCGTGTCAAACCCCATACATACGGGTCCCTGATACACCGCCAAGGTGGGACATTATTACCGCAACACACTTTGTCTGGACTGCCTTATTTATTGTAGAATAAATAAAATTAAGTGCCCAGATGCAGTAACTTCCTTTTTCTTTGTGACTAATTTTCTTTTTTTTTACCTACAGCTTTCAATTAACCCAAGGCCTTTGAGATTATAATGTTATCCTTTGTGGGACATTCAGAACTGTGGAAACTTATATCGTAAGGTTGTAGGATGTATATAGTCCGCCTTTATTGGGTATTATTAATTTCAAGAGAGGTGGGGTTGTCATCCTAAAGTGGGTATAAAAAAGTCGGGGCATCTTCCAGACAACCTATAATAAAACTAAAGATATTTAATTGTCCGACAATTCCCGATTTTTCTTCCATCAACTTTGAGTGGGATTCCAGAGGAATTTTAAACTGCACCCGGTGTGATGTTCCGGTGCATATGTGCTTTGTAACAAATCTGATGCCCTCATTTCCCTGAAAGTCAGGAATAAGACCATACTGCCTATTTGTTCCATACAAGATAAGACAAAATAAAATGAACACCGTGGAAAAAAGGAGTCATATGTATGAAAACCCATGAGTCCTTGTATAGAGAAGACTGGGGAAGTATGGGAAATCGGTCGCCACTCTACTGCTTTATCAGGTGTCGACGGCGTGGTCGGTGATGGGGCTTTATAACAGTGGGACGACCCTAGGGGAGGCTTTACCCGCTATAACAGAACCTGGGTAACTCTCGCTTCTAGACTAGGGAATTGCCGGCTTTACGGGCTTAGTTGCAGCCAGGTCTTTTGAGTAACTTAGGACCTTGGTGTTAGTTCTCTCCAAGCAAGAGCTTGCCGAACGAAAGAGAAGAGGACAGAAGGAGAGAAGCGAAAGCCCTTGCTACTCTGGACGTCAACGTCAAAAGAGATAGTTTGGAGAATTTTTTTCCTATCCACACGGTGAGACGGTGACGGTCGGACAAATGAACCTTCCATCGTGGGAGATTCGCGATCCAGCGCGCAAACTAGGGGTTGGGCTCGTTTGAAATAGGATCCACTCCAAGCAAGGAACTCCACAACCGAAAGAGGGATAGCCACAAGAGACGCTAAAGCCTTCCCTGCTATCCTGCTTTTTTTTATACGAGTGGTTCATAAGGTTACGCTATAACATCGGTGTATTGCTACAATAAGGTACATATATAAGCAGCAATATCCTATCGACTACATACGGAGAGACATTCGAGGATACTAACAATAGTGGATACTGCCATCAACCAGCACACTAGTAGATCACCCTCTTATCCTTTACCTGCCAATTGTTAATTAAGCACATCTACCTTATTTTAGGTACCAAGTACACTAAGAAAACTCACAAACCTAAGTCCATCCTCTTCTTCTCTCACACCAATGAATTAGAAGGAGGTGGAAACAGCCGACATTTCACTTTAGTTTTACTTCGTTGCGATAAACTTTCCAAGCCCATCCTCATTAGATGAGCGAGAAACAAAACTCCAAAATTTAGGTGCTGGGTTAACATGAAAGCAGTCCAAAAATATCTTAGCTTTGATTGGGCAGAACAAATTGGTATAATTATCTGTCCTTGTGTAACTAATGAAAATTAGGACAAAAAGTCAACATTGAGCCAATTCGCAGACCTTTCCTGTCTTTTGTTTCAGTTGGGAACGGATATTCTTTTCGGGCACCCGTCATTCAAAGCTGCCCTCAACTACTACAAGAAAGTACCCCTATACTTCTACCTGTATGACATCACACCTCGTATTACTCTCCTGACCATGTTTGGAAACTGCACTCATTTGAGAGGTAAGGAGGGGCCCATTTTTCGTCAGGAAAAGGTTAGACTTTAGAGCACGATGAATGCGCTAATTTCCCATGGACCACGAAAGTTGAGCAACTCTGCGCAAGGTTGGTATCCGGAGGGGTGACCACCTGGGTAATCCCGTGCTAGCTTTTCCCGATTTGACTTAGGCTGGGCGGGATCCGCGGCCTAGCGCTTACAAGGCAGACGCGCCACCAACCAAGCTAACTGGCCTTTGTAACTTGATTTTGATAGTAAAATCTTAGGCTTTCTGATTTCATTTTCAATTCCAGGTCCCAGTCATGGTGAGGAGATAGTGTACTTCTTCAACGACATAATACCCAATTTCGAGCTGACTCCAGAAGAGCATAAACTCTCCCATCGACTGCTGGATTTGTGGACTAGCTTCGCTTCTACAGGGTAAATATTATATCCAATCCTCTTCCTTATCCATTCTCCCCATCCCTTCCTGAAGTGAGGTGTGCTGGTGAGTGTGACTGTAATGCTGTTTCTGCCCGTGAGTGTGTTTGTGTGCCCGTGAAATATGTCAAAGACCTTGGTTAGACTGCAGGGGTAAAGGGACTTTTCAGTCCGATCCCAGCAGGATAACACAAGGTATGTATATTCTATTCCATTCTTCCCAGCCTTTTCCTATTTATATAGGGTCGGCGTTTCTTGTCAGAGTTGTCAGTCTCTTCCAAGCAGCCCTATGGTGTACCTCATATCCTAATATTCTTCATAAATTTTTCTCACCCAGGTCTTGATTCACACAATCTTATATCCACTGGAGGTGAGAATAGAGTAGGGAAGATTCAAAATCTATAGTGAAGCAGAATCTTCACTAAGGGCCTTTGGCTTTTCCCAGCCCGACTCAGGCTGAGTGAGATAGATGTGGGTAGGCGGTAGGCGGGTAGCTTGTCGTCGAATGAAGGGTAAAACCCCCGTCACTAAAACCCATCCTTGTGGTTAAACAGTGACGTTAATTACGTCAATTTATTAAAGTTCATTTTGACGGACTTTCCTTCCAGAGTACCCAGTGACACCTGGACCCCAGTTGCGTCAGACAGAATCGAGTACCTCCACATGACCAATGATGGATTCAAAATGGCGCGCGGTCTGTACGAGGACCGAATGAGATTTGTGGACACTCTGCCTTTGCTGAACAATCAATATAATTTGCGACATGAGAAGACCGAACTTTGAAATCCGAACTTTAACTCTTCTACTTCACGGGAAAACCGTGTACAGACGGGGTCGGTGTTTTCCGTTAGCCTCTCAATCAGCCCTATCTAGGGTGATTGCTTTGGGCTGACATTTGGTTCGGCTACATTGTGGATGCCCTTCGCACTCAACCTTTGCTATTTCTTTAGCAAGGGAAATTAGCAAGTGGAATTCGATCTTAAACGAACCTTGAAATTCGAAGTTCTACAAATTTTGGGAATGCGTGAACCCTCGACCGTGTTTCTCAAAACAAACTACATTCATGTGGCATTAGACTCATGTGTTCTGTGTCGTAAAATACCCCGTAGTATGTCCCTCAGTCCCACATCAGATGGGCGATAAGAAACACAATACTTCCCATTTAGGTGCTGGGTTATCAAGAGAACACCAGAACCCGTTGAAATAGGTATTTGCAATCGAAATACATACACATGTGAACAGCATTGAGCAGAAAGGAACCATCCCAAAGGAAATTCCCCATATGGAGGGTTCTTTTCTGCTTAATGATGCTGTCTTTTTTGTCGATGTACGAGTGCAACTTTTTGCCGATGGTGGGCATCCTCCATGGCATTTAAAGATCGTTACCACTAAACTAACCAATCTAACCATGGCATTCGCTTACCACAGAAGTAACCATCTAACCATGCCCTTGCCCAAAGAGGGCATTAGATTTAGTATTGAATAAAATGGTACCACTCTTAATAATGATGTTGTTCGCTAAATAATCAAAAGTGAACTTTATTGCCCGAAGCGAATGGGTTTCACTTTCGATGATTGGACTTGATTTTTTTTTCTGTCTAGATAATTTATTTATTTATGTGCTTTTTTGTATCGAAGTGTTAAATATCAAAGATTTCACTAATGACTCTTTATGGTTTGCGTGTTTGGAATTTTTTTTTTTTTTTTGTTCAAATACCTTCCTATACCTACCGCACCGAAAATGATATTGAAGTACACACCTATCTAATACTCGTTAATTAGATAGATTCAGTTTTAAATTTCGAATCAAGTTTCAAACGACATTCGTGCTTTTAAAATCATGTTGATTCGAATTTTGAAATTAAATGTGTTTGAAGGGAATTTTAGATGTGTTAAGCATATGCAAATGCTCGTCACAAATGTCGTTCCCCGCTTAATACACTACACTAAATTTCATGCGTATCGGCCGAGTCTGCTTGTTCTCGTACGTGTAGTACGGGACTTTATGTTCTTTGAGGGCGGATACCATTTTACGATACCCATCCTCTTCTTCACAATTAACCTTGACAAGTGAATTATTCACAGTCTTGATAGCAAATTTACCCTCCCTTGAGGATATATTTGCTAATTGGGTGATTGATTTGACGTCATTTGATTCCAGGTCTACACCACATGTGGAGTGAAGAGGAGATTTACAATGATCTTCTAGCCAAAGGTTACAAAATAGAGCACGTGAG
>NW_007380283.1:382-26509 GCF_000475195.1 Diaphorina citri | reverse complement strand
TCTTCATCTCGTAAAGTGTTAATCATGGTGACACATTACCTCCCTGGTTGAATCCTCTGACCAATGCCTATGATATGTACTTGGCTTGCAGTCGTCCATGCATCTCTTCCTAAGGCCAGCCACTCACTATCAGATAGACCTGGCGACAGGTACACCTGATCAGGTCTACCTAATAGTATGTGTGCTCATCAGGTAGACCTGATAGACGGAAATTTTCAGCGGTATCTGCTATCTGTCAGGTCTACCTGATAGTGTGTGTGCTCATCAGGTGTCAGCTTTATCTGATCAGGTATAATACCTGTCAGGTCTCCCGGATAGTGAGTGGCTGGTCTAAGAAACGTCCGTTCTATATGCTCTTCTAATATGATCATGGGTATCTCTCGACTGATGAATCATGTTCATGATGAGTTGTGTTGTGCTATTCAGGATTTCATCTCAAGCGAGCGCAGGGCTACACATATTTCCCTCAGGATATTCTTCGTATTTTCATTTCTTCGTCTTTTGTGTTTGAGCTTGTTCTTTTGGGTACAAGCTTACAAATTATTCTGAAAGTCTTTGAAACAAGAAGGGGAATGCTCCCTTGGGAAGACTTTGCATCATAATATCTATTCATGGTCTTCGTGGATGATGAACGAGAGCTCATGACTATTTATTTTGAACGACATCGACACTGTAAAGTCTTTTTGACAGAAATACCTACGGCAGATAAAAAAGAGTTCCGTTATTGAGGATATTATTACAATGTTATTTCTACTGGTATATTTTTTTGTAAACCGCGCTAGAAAAGCAGTCTGCAACCAAAACCAAAATCGCCACAAATCTTAACAACGACCCGGGAGAGCACTCGAGAAAAGTACCCATATTAAAAGTAAATAAATTATGAACAAGAAGATGAAGATGATCAAGGAAGAGTGAAAAAGAGCTGCATTCTTTCTTCCCAATGAAGCACATCTCGGTAATGACATTGTTTATCTCAAGTGACAAGATTGATGTAGGTTATGCTCAAGAAATATGATTTTATAATGTGATGAATAGAGAAGACGAGGCAGAGATACCTCCGAAGATAACTCAATGATTGATCACACCAGTCCAAAAGTCAGCCAGAGAAGACCAAAAGTCATCCAAGGAGATACCGGGTATTGTGAGCGGGGGGTTTTGCTGCATCATGATGACACCCTGACGTTAATATACCCCGGACAATGACTAAATGAGACTGCTTGATAAAGAAGAACGATCTTAACCCCTTCGACATATTTAACTGACGCTTGTTGATGGCCCCCATGAAAAAAAGGGGAACGATCTTTGAAACATTTCATCCTCTAGACACGCACATTTTCAAAATTCTCTCTCTCTCTCTCTCTCTCTCTCTCTCTCTCTCTCTCTCTCTCTCTCTCTCTTTCTCTCTCTTTCTCTCTCTCTCCTTTTCACCTCTGTTTCTCGCATTTCTGCACCGGGAAATACCATCCCCTCCTCCTGCTCTCGCTTTCCTTCTCTCAAATCTTACCGAGAAATTGAAAACACGTGACGAGATATTCCCGAGAGATTTTCCAAATGGGAGGGAGAGTCTTTAGGAGAAGATGAGGAAGGGTAAATGGGAAAGAGTTTGGACAAGCATGAGAAGGGGGATTTTGGAGTGGATTTACCGAGAAATTGAAAACACGTGACGAGATATTCCCGAGAGATTTTCCAAATGGGAGGGAGAGTCTTTAGGAGAAGATGAGGAAGGGAAAATGGGAAAGAGTTTGGACAAGCATGAGAAGGGGGATTTTGGAGTGGAAAAAGGGGATATTTTGGAGTGGATAAGGGGATGTTTTGAGAGAAAAAAGAGGTAAATTGGAGTAGATAGGAAAAGCGTTGGAGAGGGGAGAAATTGAAGGTTCATTTGGAAAACTAATTGCTCATCTAGTTTATTGGATATTGTTTTACATTGACTGCCCACCTTTGAAGTTCGCAAGCCGTGGAACCCATTAGTACTTGGTTTGAGAGCTAACAAGGTGAGCTACCCATTAATGTAATTGAAAACTGAACTACTGTGTTCATTTGGAAAACTAATTGCTCATCTAGTTTATTGGATATTGTTTTACATTGACTGCCCACCTTTGAAGTTCGCAAGCCGTGGAACCAATTAGTACTTGGTTTGAGAGCTAACAAGGTGAGCTACCCATTAATGTAATTGAAAACTGAACTACTGTAGTAGATAGAGTTTAAAAATTGTAAAGATTTAATCGAATCTCATATTAACATCTTTAGCTAACCTTTGTAACTCCCTTGCCTGTCTGTTCGGATAAATTCAAAGAACCTTGAGAGCATATCCATCCAATTAGTGGATGTGACATGTTTCTCTTTACATAAACATAGCCATTTAGAATGTCTGTAGTTGTGGTGGATGTCTTGGATTCACTTTTTAATCATCTGCGTCACATTGTACCTATACCTGCATGGAATTTTTCTTTAAATAATGAAGCCTCGAAATATACTTTTCAATCCCGTTTTATATTACTCTAAAAGTACATAATACAGTCATTTTTGTTCTAACTGAACATTACTAGGTATAATTTATGAATAGCATATCCATCCAATTAGTGGATGTGACATGTTTCTCTTTACATAAACATAGCCATTTAGAATGTCTGTAGTTGTGGTGGATGTCTTGGTTTCACTTTTTAAAAATCTGCGTCACATTGTACCTATACCTGCATGGAATTTTCCTTTAAATAATGAAGCCTAGAAATATACTTTCCAATCCCGTTTTATATTAATCTCAAAGTACATAATACAGTCCAGTCATTTTTGTTCTAACTAAACATTACTAGGTATAACTTATGAATATGTATATGGTACGTTTACATTATAAAAGATCTAATTTACCTCGTCTTTCGTTCATCCTTCCTCGTATGCAAATTTTCCAACAGTCGCAGACCACGACACTGTCCTGTCAGACAAAGGGCGAGCGTTGCATACCCGAGCACTGGGCACTCGACAGACGTTATCACTACATCTTCATCTCGTAAAGTGTTAATCATGGTGACACATTACCTCCCTGGTTGAATCCTCTGACCAATGCCTATGATATGTGCTTGGCTCGCAATCGTCCATGGATCTCTTCCTAAGGCCAGCCACTCACTATCAGATAGACCTGGCGACAGGTACACCTGATCAGGTCTACCTAATAGTGTGTGTGTGCTCATCAGGTAGACCTGATAGACGGAAATTTTCAGCGGTATCTGCTGAAATTGCCTAATAACTACCGATCCGATGTACACTGCACATCGTTTTGATAGGCATAATATAGAGTTTCTTACAAGTCCTTTCCATGTGTTTTTTTTTCCTCTTTTCCAACATCTTATCATGATCTGCAATGAAGGAGGTAAAGCCTTTAGGAACATCATTTATACATCTGCCAAGTCGAAATCTATTACTCCTGTTTCGGGTCGGCCATTACTCCCGGCATATCTTTCTAAGTAGGCCAATATTTCAAAGTCACTCGCTATCTACGAACAACTTTCGAACATCTCGTCTCCTCCTACTCCTTCTCTTCTTCTTCCACCACCTCTTCTTTCTCTTCCTCCTCCACCTCGTCTTCTTTATCCACCTCCTTCATTCTCCTCCTTTTATTCCTCGTTTTCCTGCTCCCCATCGTCCTCCACATACCTAAGCGATGAGACAGCACGGGATAAAAATACCACATGTCTTGACAGTATACCTACATATGACAAGCAAGATACTCCAGCTAGCCATGCACATTGACAAAGGAAATAGCCAGAAGCCTGAAGAAGCTTTTTTTTATTACTAGTCCTGAGAATGTGGGGACTCCGTTTTATTCTAATAACGTGAAATCAATATTAAAATATAGCTTTTAGTACCGGTGTAATGAAAATTCTAGTGGCGAATGCAGAAAAACATCTTCCTCTTTGTGTTCCTAAGTTCCCATCAGCTTCGAATGTATAGGCGTTCATCATGGCTATTTTGAAGTAATATACTGCTTTTCGGAACGGTTATAGGGAACTTAAGTCAAACCAGGTTCTCAAGAGCTCAAATTGGCTAGTCAGGAAATCCTTCTTCTACCAGAAGCTCTGCCATCAATTTTTCCGTGGAGGATACATTGGAGAAGCTCGTACTGTTGCTGTTTCTTCATGATGTATCCCAGATATTGAAGCTTCCGAGATTTGACCATTGTTAAAAGCGGTTAGTCTTGTATTTTCATACAAAAAAACGCACCTTTCAAATTTTTGCCATTTAAATCCCCCAATTCCTATATTATATTTCCGTGTCCTTGAGATCGGTGACGGTGTTGTTTTGGGCTCTTTCCATGTCTTTACAGATAATTTAGTGTATTTATTACCGAGAATTTTGAAAGGGAAAATGTAGTGTCCATGTGTAGAACAAAAATTTTCAAATTTTGATGGATGATACGAGTATAAGATGGTCCATCTACTTGCATTCCACCACTGTGAACTCTCATAGTAAACTATAAAATAATAAATATAATATTAAAGCTATTAGCTGCTATCTATTAAGTACCTGAGATGTTGAATGTAATATTATTTTTATATCATGTTCCAAGTGCTTGGCAATATCATACGTGGACTAGAATGACAATAAAAATTAGCTTTGCATCTCTTCCAACATTTAACGAACACTGTGTGATCTGGCCCAAGATCCGTCTACTGGGTCTCTTCTTAAAATTGTATTATTATTATGTTAAGGCGGTCTCTTCCTGATCCCTTGTGTGCCGCGTCCATTTTCATTTAGGACTATTGCACTGTGGGTCTCTTCTTAAAATTGAAAATCGTAAAAATAAACTTCGTAGATAGTAAAAATAATGCACTTAGGTAGCAGCTATCTAAGATAAAAGTTAGTAGATTCCTAAGTATCAATATGGGTCTCTTCTTAAAATTGAAAATCGTAAAAATAAACTTCGTAGATAGTAAAAATAATGCACTTAGGTAGCAGCTATCTAAGATAAACTAGTAAAAAGTTAGTAAATTCCTAAGTATCAATGTCAAAGAAGTATACAAATTGCCTAATAACTACCGATCCGATGTACACTGCACATCGTTTTGATAGGCATAATATAGAGTTTCTTAGAAGTCCTTTCCATGTGTTTTTTTTTTTTTTCCTCTTTTCCAACATCTTATCATGATCTGCAATGAAGGAGGTAAAGCCTTTAGGAACATCATTTATACATCTGCCAAGTCGAAATCTATTACTCCTGTTTCGGGTCGGCCATTACTCCCGGCATATCTTTCTAAGTAGGCCAATATTTCAAAGTCACTCGCTATCTACGAACAACTTTCGAACATCTCGTCTCCTCCTACTTCTTCTCTTCCTCCTCCACCTCCTCTTCTTTCTCTTCCTCCTCTTCTTTCTCTTCCTCCTCCACCTCCTCTTTTTCCTGCTCCCCATCGTGTTCTGGGCTTTTACTTGCTTTTCTTCATTTATTTCCATGATGTTCGTAAGATACACTTTTCCTTTGTTTCTGATAAATTTAGTATCATTGTTATCAGAAAGTTTCTATTCAGCCAAGAGCAATGGATCAAGAACAAGAGTCCATAAAGTTTGAGTTGGTGACGAAAAGCTTTCCTAGTTTCCTCCGAAGCTGCATCTTATCTAGTCTTGAAGAGCAAGGACTTTTTGAACATGTTTTCAGTAAGTTTGTAAGTTCCTTTTCTTAGTTTTATTTTGCCAACAGTGAGAACTCCTAGACTAGTTGGAAAGAAAATAGACTAAACAATACTAACAGCTGGAGCAGTAGCAGTAGCTTGAAGTGAGGTTTTTAAGGTAATGCTATAAACCTATATGTACATCAGTATACCGATCTGCTGGTGCTCTTAGAATCCAAGTATATTCACTTACCTTTTCCCGTAAGTTGTAAAAAGGGCCTTAGAAAAAAGCGAAGAGTGGAAGGGAAGCTGTGCTTTCCTCGCTTCCATAGCTGAAGTAGCAAGAGCAATGGATCAAGAACAAGAGTCCATAAAGTTTGAGTTGGTGACGAAAAGCTTTCCTAGTTTCCTCCGAAGCTGCATCTTATCCAGTCTTGAAGAGCAAGGACATTTTGAACATGTTTTCAGTAAGTTTGTAAGTTCCTTTTCTTAGTTTTATTTTCCCAACAGTGAGAACTCCTAGACTACTTGGAAAGAAAATAGACTAAACAATACTAGCAGCTGGAGCAATAGCAGTACCTTGTAGTGAGGTTTTTAAGGGGATGCTATAAACCTACATATGTACATCAGTATACCGATCTGCTGGTGGTTTTAGAATCCAAGTATATTCACTTACCTTTTCCCGTAAGTTGTAAAAAGGGCCTTAGAAAAAAGCGAACAGTGGAAGGGAAGCTGTGCTTTCCTCGCTTCCATAGCTGAAGTAATACATACGAGTAGGTGGTAGGTGTTGCAAAGAATATTAAAGCTGCACAAAATCCGCTCTAAGAAAAATCTGCAATACCTAATGTCTTAAACTGCTAGGAAAGTACTTTGAAAGTAGGTAGATATAATTGGAAAGGCGGTATATCTTTTCCCTTACAATGATGATGTCCATTTTTCTTTCCTCAAATAATAGTAGGGGGGATTCAAATAGGGAATTGGGGGAGTGAGGGTTCCGTTGTGAGAAATAAGGAGCGATATCATCTTCACTTAAGTTTATTTGAGATTCGTTTTTCTTTTCTATACCTAGCATGTTTTCACGTCTGTCCAAAAGTGGGCCTTTTGTTAGAAGGATTTTGTCAGTGTTGGTAGGCTGAAAGCACCATCAAAGAATTCACCTATAGTGCAAGGCCCGATTTTATAAGGACAACAATATCTACTGATTGAATGCATGACTGACTGTTATAAAGTTGTCACTTTGGACCACTGGTAGCGAAAGTTTTTTTTTATATATATATCTAATGATGAATTTGTGTCGTTGTTATCTTTGCGCTGGCCTTTTTGACCACATATTTGAAATCTTATCTAATATTTCATTCAAGAAATAAACAATCAAAATTCAAGCAAGCACTCGAGATATTAATATTAGAAGATTTCAACAATTTGAAGATGGAAGATATTAATTTTCAGTTTTTCCTGGAGATTATACTGTTCATGGGATTACATATAACATCCACGTTTGAAAATCTCATATACTCCACGGGCTGAGAGGGTTCGGGGATGCGGGTGATTTCAAATTCAAGTAACTAACTAGGTAGTAAAGACTAAAATAGATTCCACTCTGTTTTTAATATTGGGCATTCCTGTCTCCAAAGAATAACAATATCTTCTCTGTTTTAATTTTGTCCAGTATGCTATTAGCCCACAAGAGGAGTAAATCTTAGGATAAGATCCTCAGAGAGAAGATAAGTAACATTTAAAATTTCTGACCTTTCTATCAACTGGTGTTCAAAATTTTGACGTGATTTTCCAGTTGTTTCCTTGTAAAATATGATTATCCATCAGGCTATTGATGGTGGTCTCAGGATCCAGGTTGAATAGCCACTTACTATTTTCAGTAATTGGTTGAATGGTAGAGATTGCTCCAAGCATGCTTTTTTGCAGCATGCTTCACATGTTGCCTCAGTATAATAGCACTTTAAAAGTACACGTATGGATAAATTTCGAACAATACCTCCTCCATTTCCTCCTCCATCTCTTTCTCATCCACTCATCCTCAGTTCTCCTCCCGAAGAGCTTTGTAACATGTTACATGAAACGTCAGAATTTGAAAATCATTTGTCAGAAAAACTTACATGTTCTTCTTGTTTTACAAGATGCGTGCGAAGAATACGGAATCTTTTTGGAGGAAGCTCTCCAATCATGGAAATGCAGGAAAAAGTTTTTTTTTTTTACTTTCCTTATCCTATGGCGATTTTCAGCTGTATTGACTAAACGGTTAGAGACATTGTATAAGTTACGGATAGGATAAGGAAAGTCGTGAGATGTTCACACCAGATATTTTTTTTTTTTGACATCTACCTAACCCAGCTACATATTTTTCTTGAGTAATAGATTTGATATCTTCATAATTATTCCATGTTCGCATTTTTCTTCGGCTTGTGAGCATGTTGTGTTTCGTGCAGGATATCACAATAATGAACTTCACTGGGAAAATAATGTATTCCATGTTCGCATTTTTCTTCGGCTTGTGAGCATGTTGTGTTTCGTGCAGGATATCACAATAATGAACTTCACTGGGAAAATAATAATAAACCAAGAGAGAATCTTTCATTTTCCCCTTGGTTAATTTTTCACTGTGGCTAATAAATGACCAATGATCATTTTCTGGTCGGGGAAAAAGTGCCTCAAATTTGGAAAGGCGTAATGAGAAAATCATCCAAACTAAGGTGCAGTTCACACTGGAGAAACGCGTTATGCACGCGTTAACCTTATGTACCTAGGTACGCCTTTCACAAAACGCTATTTGACTAGTATGCATTGCTCCTAAATAGGAACACCTTTTAGGCTCTCAGGACTCTTATAAAGGCACTAATGAAGAATTTCCTTGAAGAACAGTGGAAGTCATTTTCTGGTCGGGGAAAAAGTGCCTCAAATTTGGAAAGGCGTAATGAGAAAATCATCCAAACTAAGGTGCAGTTCACACTGGAGAAATGCGTTATGCACGCGTTAACCTTATGTACCTAGGTACGCCTTTCACAAAACGCTATTTCACTAGTATGCATTGCTCCTAAATAGGAACAGCTTTCAAGCTCTCAGGACTCTTATAAAGGCACGAATGAAGAATTTCCTTGAAGAACAGTGGAAGTCTTTCAAGCTGGTCTTTCGGAACAGTTGGAGAGACCATGTTGGGGAATCTGTCAAGCTGATCTTTCGGAACAGGTTGGAAGACCAAGTTGAGAGACATGTCTTAGCATGTGATCCGGGCTTTCAAAGCTTGTGTAGCAATCAAATCCCACCGTCAAAACTACACACATCTTTACAAAATACTCCCAAAACTCCCATGGTTGGCACCAAGTGTACAAACGCTTTACATTACAACACACATGTAAACAGTTCCACGTGATGGAAATATGTAATATACATGTTCCATCTTCACATGCAGAAGACACTAGATATAATGTGATATATAAATATGTATAATGTGTAATTAAACATGTTCCGTACAAATTATTTCCACATGAGCGGGATGAATTATTATGTTATTGAATCTGCTATACAGGGTGGCTGAACTTGTTGGAGACACAAGCTTGGCATACCACGTGCCGCTCAGGCAATGACGATGGATATAGCAGTGTCAAAGCTCAAAACTCTCAAAAGTCAATAATAAAATGAATGGCTCAAAAGTCAACCTAATGCTAATTTCTGTCACCAAATGAAGCCGAAAATTATGTCCAAATAAATAATCGGGGTAACAAAAATAATCTACAAATTTCGATATCCATGTTTTCCAATATAGTTCATTGAAAATCTTTTGCCAATAGGTCTTATAGGGTATTTTTACTGCTACGATTTTTAAGCGAATCGGTCTGTTTACAAGCGATTCGGTCTGTTTACGACTATCAGCTTTTGTATAGATGTACTAGGTACCTGTTTGGACCAATTCCTGATGGATGCTATCCAGCAGATAAATCCGTGGACAATAGAAGATCCAGTCGTGAATCAATTGATTGATTAGGTATAGAGTCGTTCTGTTCAAAGCCAAATGGTCCACCCTATATTGTGAAGTGTGCATACATTTTATGAGGCCAATATATTCAAATTTACTTTTCAATAAATAAAAAATATTCCTTGCAGCCAAACACATTGGAAGAAGAAAAAACGCGCACCATATCTTATGCTTTGGCCTCTTCGTTACCACAGAAATAGCTTGAGATTGACGCTGAAGAATTATTCTCACAAATAAACCGTTTTTCTAAATATTTGTAGGTACTATTTGATATTGGTTTACCAAATGGATTGGTATTGCTATTGACTGGTAATGGATTGGTGCTAAATATTGCTAATCCAAATGTGGATGCTAAATTGGTCAAAACTTTATAAAACTTTTTTATCTTTGAAAAAAAAAAGGAAAAAAGTGGAATATTTCAATTTAATTTGAAGTGTTTGACCTACCTTGTCATGACTTGTCACGAATGTCGTTCCCCCACCAGCTTTTAATTTTATAACATACTAAGGACTCGAGCCACCAACCTCCAGATCCAAAGTCCACAGTGATTCTGTTCAAACCACTTCACTACTGAGGTTCTTATTACTCATTATGGTTGAGGCATCAAAGGGGATATTTTGGAGTGGATAAGGGGATGTTTTGAGAGAAAAAAGAGGTAAATTGGAGTAGATAGGAAAAGCGTTGGAGATATTGGCAAAGTCTCACACAAACTCGATAGCCTCTGGGGTTTTGTAATCAGGCATTTCAAAAATTTCAAATCAAAAGTGAGAAGGGGGCTGTCTAAACTAGATGTAGCACGTTATTAGCCTCACACCTCCTTTATCAAATGAGTAAGACCCTCCTTTTTCAAAGAAGTAACTTAATCAAAAACCGGTGTGATTTTTGCCCTGGGCAGCAAAGCCTTTTCTCGCCTCTTGTTTGTATTGGGCAGACGTTTTAACACATTTCAGGCAATATGTGACACAGAGCCGCGTGACTCGAGATTAATTTCAGCTCACTAATCTTAAGCCGACTTTTATTTGGACATTTTTGTAGTGCTTTCGAAAGAGGGACACCATTTGCATGAGTGGAATCCACCCCTTCATGTTTTCTTTGTTTGCGTTTTGGAAAGTCGTCCTTGTGAGCACGAAAGGGCGATTCTTAGCTCAAGACAGTATTTCAGTAGGTACAAAAACACGTCATCTTGTATTTACCTAACTCTGAAAAATGTTTTTTTTTCCAGCAAGAATTTAGTTTTCCGAAAGAAAATGTGTTTTTTCCACTCTCTTAAGAAGGTAGGGGATATTTTGGAATGGATAAGGGGATGTTTTGAGAGAAAAAAGAGGTAAATTGGAGTGGATAGGTAAAGCGTTGGAGAGGGGATAAATTGAAGGGGGGTTTAGTACACATGTTGGCGCCATATGGACGAGAGCGCCGAGAAAAACACGTGATTAAAATATTCAGACGGAGATTATTTCCGATATTTTTTAGAAAGGTCAGACAATCCTTTTGTTTCCTAACCCATTTTCACGTTCGACGGAACGTCAATGTTCAATCCCTCAAACACCATATGGACGAGAGAGAGCAGAGAAAAAACACGTGATTAAAATATTCAGACGGTGATTATTTCCGATATTTTTTAGAAAGGTCAGGCAATCCTTTTGTTTTTTAACCTATTTTCCCGTTCGACGGAACGTCAATGTTCAATCCCTCAATCGTCGGAAAGGTGTCAAAGAGAATTCAACATTATTTCATTCAGGTTGAAATTTTCTTCTGGGAGTGTCTGCTATAACGTCTCTCGTGAAGAGCTTCAAACGCGGGTCCTGAATATTTACACCATCATGAATAGCAGATGACACCTTCGTCAAGAAATGCATCTTCTCCTGTTTAATATTTACACCATCATGAATAGCAGATGACACCTTCGTCAAGAAATGCATCTTCTCCTGTTTACATCTTTCAGTCAGTAAATCGTCCTATTTACATCTTTCAGTCAGTAAATCGTCCTATTTACATCTTTCAGTCAGCAAATCCCCCTGTTTGCATCTTTCAGTCAGTAAATCGTCCTGTTTACATCTTTCAGTCAGCAAATCCCCCTGTTTACATCTTCAGTCAGTAAATCGTCCTGTTTACATCTTTCAGTCAGCAAATCCCCCTGTTTGCATCTTTCAGTCAGTAAATCGTCCTGTTTACATCTTTCAGTCAGTAAATCGTCCTCTTTACATCTTTCAGTCAGTAAATCCACGCGGACATTCAACCATGATTTTCCTTCAGTCACTCTCCTCAGTGTGAACCTATATCTCCGCTGTAGGTAAACCTTCTCAATGTTGATCTCAAAATCAAAACACCTAATATGGGGAACGCTCCGAGTACGCCGTTTTCATACATATTTATATGAGATGTCAACTCGGCCCAGAATTAATAGCCCTGGAAATCAACTCCGCAATCCCAACAGGACATGAGTAATTACGGAATTATACACTCATACCGCGGCCAGGTACCCCTCCCGACTAGGAGACCCAGGAATTATAACAAAAGAAACTGCTGAACTTTCGAGGAGAAAAAAAAACTCGAAGTTCGCCAAGTACGGCACTCCTTGTCTTTATTTTCTGGTGTAGAATAAATAGTGAACATTTGATCCTACAGGGTGAGCCATGTTGTGAAGTGTGGGGGCGATGAAGAATGACCCTGCAATACCAGCCACTCACACTCAGACCGTCTACGTCTGACGGTCCTGGGTCTGTCAAACGTGATGGCGCCTTAATTAAACCATAGGAAAAAGATGGGAAACGAGCTTCAGAAGAGGGGAAATTCCAATAGGACTTTGACTTTGCTAACGGTTGTAGGTGAGTGCTGAATGTTCAATTCTTCAAGGACACCAACCGGACGCCCAAAACGATGAAGAATGACCCTGCAATACCAGCCACTCACACTCAGACCGTCTACGTCTGACGGTCCTGGGTCTGTCAAACGTGATGGCGCCTCAATTAAACCATAGGAAAAAGATGGGAAACGAGCTTCAGAAGAGGGGAAATTCCAAAACGACTTTGACTTTGCTACCGGTTGTAGGTGAGTGCTGAATGTTCAATTCTTCAAGGACACCAACCGGACGCCCAAAGTGGCGAACCCTGTAGAACTTACAAAACCGTAAAACGGGATCTCCGATCTAACAAAAATAAAAACTGGATTTATGAGCGACCAAATGACTGAGCCGAGAAAGAGGAGACTCACAATTTATTGCTTTAATTCAATTCATATATTTCTACTCCTAATGTGGACCTTTTGCTACCTAACGTGAAACTGTGGGGGTAATGTGCCTTCTTGAAGAATAAGAACTTTGGCTGACCACTCACTCATTGCACTGTGTTGATATGTAATTCTTAAGATTTGCTGAGAGGTATTCCTATAAGTTTAACCCACCTTTTTGAGCTGTTTGCCCCGACACCTAAGCCACAAAGTGGGCTAATGACTGAGCCGAGAAAGAGGAGACTCACAATTTATTGCTTTAATTCAATTCATATATTTCTACTCCTAATGTGGACCTTTTGCTACTTAACGCGAAACTGTGGGGGTAATGTACTTCCTTGAAGAATAAGAACTTTGGCTGACCACTCATTCATTGTACTGTGTTGATAATTCAAGATTTGCTGAGAGGGATTCGTATAAGTTTAACCCACCTTTTTGAGCTGTTTGCCCCGACACCTAAGCCACAAAGTGGGCCAAATTTCAAGATCAGAGCTCATTTGTGTGAGAAAATGTGAAAAAAATCCCCCAAAAACCAGTTTTTTTTTGATTTTTGGCTTTATGGTGTTCTGGACAAAATTTGCACCACCATTTTCGTGTTCCTGGTAAAAAGACCTTTGATTTGATATATAGGTCGACTAGGTTTGGATAAGTCCTTCTATGGGGACAGACAGACCGACCGACCGACCGAGCGAGTGACAGACACCGAAGCGAATACAATAGTCCGTCTCTTATACCTTTTTATTACTATTGTAATAATAAAGGAAGGACGGACTAAAAAACGCGCACCATATCTTATGCTTTGGCCTCTTCATTACCACAGAAATAGCTTGAGATTGACGCTGAAGAATTATTCTCACAAATAAACCGTTTTTTCTAAATATTGGTTTACCAAATTCATTGGTATTGCTATTGACTGGTAATGGATTGGAGCTAAATATTGCTAATCCAAATGTGGATGCTAAATTGGTCGAAACTTTATAAAACGTTTTATATCTTTGAAAAAAAAAAGGAAAAAAAGTGGAAATTTTCAATTTAATTTGAAGTGTTTGATCTACCTTGTCATGACTTGTCACGAATGTCGTTCCCCCACCAGCTTTTAATTTTATAACATACTAAGGACTCGAGCCACCAACCCCCGGATCCAAAGTCCACAGTGATTCTGTTCAAACCACTTCACTACTGAGGTTCTTATTACTCATAATTATGGTTGAAGCATTGACATTATTGGCAAAGTCTCACACAAACTACCTTGTCATGACTTGTCACGAATGTCGTTCCCCCACCAGCTTTTAATTTTATAACATACTAAGGACTCGAGCCACCAACCTCCAGAGCCAAAGTCCTCAGTGATTCTGTTCAAACCACTTCACTACTGAGGTTCTTATTACTCATTCTGGTTGAAGCATTGACATTATTGGCAAAGTCTCACACAAACTCGATAGCCTCTGGGGTTTTGTAATCAGGCATTTCAAAAATTTCAAATCAAAAGTGAGAAGGGGGGCTGTCTAAACTAGATGTAACACGTCATTAGCCTCACACCTCCTTTATCAAATGAGTAAGACCCTCCTTTTTCAAAGAAGTAACTTAATCAAAAACCGGTGTGATTTTTGCCCTGGGCAGCAAAGCCTTTTCTCGCCTCCTCTTGTTTGTATTGGGCAGACGTTTCAACACATTGCAGGCAATATGTGACACAGAGCCGCGTGACTCGAGATTAATTTCAGCTCACTAATCTTAAGCCGACTTTTATTTGGACATTTTTGTAGTGCTTTCGAAAGAGGGACACCATTTGCATGAGTGGAATCCACCCCTTCATGTTTTCTTTGTTTGCGTTTTGGAAAGTCGTCCTTGTGAGCACGAAAGGGCGATTCTTAGCTCAAGACAGTATTTCAGTACAAAAACACGTCATCTTGTATTTACCTCTGGAAAATGTTTTTTTTTTTTCCAGCAGAAATTTAGTTTTTCGAAAGAAAATGTGTTTTTTCCACTCTCTTAAGTAGGTAAGATCTTTCTTCGACCTATGCTAACTTCTTTTTTGCCTTATCTCTAAATAAATATATTTTACAACATAATTGAATTTTCACAGCAAAAACTTTCAACTCTTTTCTCCCCATCATCCTTCTCACTCTCTTGACTATCCCTGAGAGTTTTTCTCCTGTCTCTTCTTCTCTTCTATCCCTTTCTCTCCTCATTTTCTTGTTCAATGCCTTCCTGAATGTCTGAGTTTCCTCAGAAAGTTTTTTTCCTTAAAAAATTTTTTTTTTTTTTTTTTTTTTTTTTTTTTTTTTTTTTTCATCAGGAATTTAGTTTTTCGAAAGAAAATGTGTTCTTTCCACTCTCCTAAGAAGGTAAGATCTTTCTTCGACCTATGAAACATTTTGATGTCTCCTGTGTTTAGCCTCGCCAACTTCTTAAAGATCTTAATAAAATGCTTAGCGCAATCTGGGATGTCCTCAGGGACTAACAAAATATAATCATGCCACTTGAGCAACTTTTAGCAAAAAGAAAAAAAAAAAAGAAAAAAAAAACACCCAGGAGGAGCGCGCATTAAAGGAAAATATAAAAAATATTTTGATCTCAAGGGCATTTTCTCCATGCCCTAATAACCCTTTCCATGTTTTTTTTATTAGAATATATAATATGTGAATCCCCAGTTGAAGGAGCGCGCATTAAAGGAAAATATAAAAAATATTTTGATCTCAAGGGCATTTTCTCCATGCCCTAATAACCCTTTCCATGTTTTTTTATTAGAATATATAATATGTGAATCCCCAGTTGTTCAAGAACGAAATCATAATTCAAAATCATCTGAGTGTAAAATGAATTTCCAATGAGAAAAATCGAGTGTTATCCATTCATTAGAAACCTATTAAAAACTTGCTCGAAAATAAAGCGGGTGTAAAAGTTCCTGAGGGTTTCACAGGGTAGGGTTCGCGGGTTCGTTATAATGTGGCTTTTTATTAACAAAGCGGACAACAGCGTGGGATAACCTGATAATAATATGCGGGGAAGGGGTATTAAAAAATCTTGGGATTATACCAAAAATCATCCCCAAATTGAAAATAGGTGCTTATGGAAATAATACTCTGTAACTAGAAGATATAGGACAATTCTATTATAACTTTCTATTATTACCTACTTTACGCCTTGCACGCGCGAGACCCGGGTTCGATTCCCGGCGGGGTCAATAAATTTGTATCATGCAAACGATTGATTCCGTGACTGGCTGTTGCGGGGCCCACTCAGCCTCGTGAGGAAAATGAGTAGCTATGACATATAAATGCGCATAGCGACCGGTGCCAGCATGGTAGGTACACATTACATTTTAGGATTATTGAGATATTGGAACAAGCTGGGTCCGTCCCTCCGGGAATTTTTTAGAAATATTTTCCTCTTGATAACTGGCAGGAGAAATCCTAGACGGATACATAAATCTTCCTTCATAAGTATGGCAGTGAGTGTAAGTTGTATCTCTACCTAAACTGATATCAAGTGCGGATTTCGGGTCTTGGATCGCCATTTTTTGAAGGATTGGACAAATTTTGGTTCAACATCTACATAGATTGATCCTTTTGTTGAATGCTACCTATTTTTCTTTAGAATTATTAGATGTATAGGTCCTAATGCACTTTCGTTACAGTAAGCAGGCACGTTTCTACAAAATCCTTGACTTTAGTAAACCTATGTTTAATGTAGATACTTGAAATGTAAAGGAACGACTGAGTCTTATTTCCATTTTCGTTATGCAACAGCCCTTCTATCAAAAGCTGATCCTCGTTTACTTTTGACTTTACATTTCATTACATTAATTCTTTTCAAAGTTGCATAATGAAAAATCTCAGTCGTAGAATTATTTCCCTCCCCTTGCCCTGACACTATAATATCTTCATTCCCAGGCCTTTCTCTTTCCACTCCTTTGCAAATGCGAGTTTCATTTAGTTTTTCAATTTTTTAATTTTATTCTGATTCTAACTTTTGTATTTTCATTCTCTTATCAAGTCTGCACAGTGTTTCTTTTTTCTCTTCTTGACTGGCACTTGTGTCTACTGATGTCGTTAACGAGATAATCTAGCATGTCAAGAGGCTCCTCTGTCTTCTTCCTCTCCAGAATCTCCAGCATGTATCCCACTTGAACCTCACTTGAGTTTCTAGCATACTGGCTGCATTCTTGCTAACTTCTTTTTTGCCTTATCTCTAAATAAATATATTTTACAACATAATTGAATTTTCACAGCAAAAACTTTCAACTCTTTTCTCCCAACATCCTTCTCACTCTCTTGACTATCCCTGAGAGTTTTTCTCCTGTCTCTTCTTCTCTTCTATCCCTTTCTCTTCTCATTTTCTTGTTCAATGCCTTCCTGAATGTCTGAGTTTCCTCAGAAAGTTTTTTTTTTCCTGTTTTGTCTTCCAAGACAGCATGATGGTGGAGTGTTTTGACTTTTGCAAGTTTCTCTTCATCCATGAATTATTTACTTTTGTTTCTCCGAGTTTTCTCCCCTTTTTTTCTCTTCAACTTTAAACAGTTTAAGTTCTGTGTTAAGGATATAAATAATTTTTTTTTTTCTAAAAGTATAAAGTTCACTTAAATCATTTTTCAAGCGTTCTCTAATGGTTGTGTCTACGTCCTCTATAATGCCTCTAATGTTTTCATTATATGGTTTTCGAGTAAAGTTTCTTTTTTGTTATTTATTAATGAAACGTTTTTCTTGTGCAGAATTAACTTTCTTTTTAGGTCAAGTATTAAAATGAATGAAACATTTGAACATGGATATTTTCTAAGTATCTCTAGGAACTATTTTCCCGTCCTCTTTCCTCTTCTATTTCACACAAGACCCTGATTAGCGTTTTACTTATAATAGCTGCAACTATTTCTCCTCCTCCTCCTTCCTCTTCCACAAACGTCCTAAGCTGAAAGTTATGACTTGAATCAGAACAGTCAACAAAACAACTTTTTTTTTCCTCCAAGGAATTTTCTTCAGTTTATTACAAGCACTAATGGTTCACAACTCACTCATATTTGAACAAAACACTTAAACTATTATAAAAACAAAACCAGCTAACAAGACCCAGGCCTCTAACGTGGTTAGTATCCGGATAGATGACCATCCGGGCAATCGTGTGCTGTTGGATTTTCCGGTCCCACTCAGGCTGGGTGAGATGTGGATAAGCGGACAGCTTATTGCCGAATAAAGATTAAAACTCCACTTAGCACTTATGACTTATACCTACAGTGATGTCAACTAAAGACCTTAGCAGTTATACAGTGATGTTAAACCTCTATATCAGACCCAGCCCAGCCTCAGCTAAAGACAACATTTCGGCCATTGACTAACAGAGGGCAAATTATGGCCCGACTTTACATGCTCAATCAGGCAGAAAATGATATTCGCAAAAACAATGCTCGAAAATGTTACCGAATACAATGGAACAGTGTTACCAACACAACCGCCTACACAGGCAAGTTGCTCCCTGACCTGAACTTCTCAAGATAAAGGCAACTACAATGGAACAGTGTTACCAACACAACCGCCTACACAGGCAAGTTGCTCCCTGACCTGAACTTCTCAAGATAAAGGCAACTTTTTTTTTTATCTTATCTGGGTCTCAAACACAATCATGCTGATACATAGGCCCGCCGGCTTCCTGGGATCTTTTGTTTCCAGAGTATAATCTACTCAACCGTGGATACCTTGGATGAGAACGAGAGAGAGAGAGAGCTTGAGGCCCAACTTTTCGTGAATTGAGGTATTGGGTTTCATAACAAAACATTTCTCAAAACAACATTGGTTTACACTTTACAGAATGAGGGAGATAAGTAATCCTTAATTCTCTCAAAAGTTGGTTTACAGACTGAGGTATGTACATTTGTAGGTAACCCTTAATGCCTAATCTAGAGCTGTACTAGAGATAGATTAAATGATAGACAAGCAGATGTTTGATCAAAAGGAAGGGGAAGAAGGAAGTTTGGTATGCTGACAGACATCTTAAGAGGAAGGACTTATGAATAAATGAAGAATGATGCCCAAGATCGAGAAAGCTGGAGAAGGTTCTGCTGAAACCTGTCATATGACAGATCTACTATTATATATATATACCTACTTGAAGTGTTGATAGCTGATACGAGTAAGTACGACTAGAACTTCTAGCTGCATTCATGGAAGCTGTCATTGGCAATCTCCTGCATTCAGAAAAACTTCAAGCTCAGTCTTTCCATCCAGCTTTTCAAACTCAACTTTTCCACTCTTCCTCTAACGTGGCCGTACAACAGCGCTTCTCAAACTGTGTGCCGCGAGGTCGCCTTAGATTGGGGTTTTTTTCTTTTAATAAGAGAAAAAAGATCATCAAACTCGTGATAAAGAAAGACCACAAACCAAAGTGCAAAAAAGACCTGCGGCACTAATAAAAGAGAAGATATTTATGTTCACTCTTTTACAACATTTATGTGCTCGGGGTGGGAGGTGCCGCGGAAAGTTTGGAGTCTTGAGAAGTGTGCCGCGGTAGCAACAACTTTGAGAAGCACTGCCGTACAACAATAGGGCCATATCTTTCCGTACAATTAGTTGGGAACAATGGAAGCCCCCGTGGAAAACATTCAAGCTTGACTTGTCAATTATCTTGATAAGAAAACTTCGGGGCCCGGGCAGAAAGCGGTAATACCTTCCAAACAACAGGTAACAGGGGGGTTTCGTGAAGATCCTGTCTTTCAAAATGAAGAGACAATTGGACTTGAACAATTGAATTTTGTTGTGTTTAGCATCGAGGAGAAGGAGGAGGAAGAAGAAGAGGAGGAGGAGGAGAAGAAGAAGAAGAAGGAGGAGGAGGAGGAGAAGAAAAACACGAGTAGAAGGAGGAGCAAGAAGAAATTCAAAATGTGTTTGACAACACTTTTGCACAAAGCATTATCAAATTCAAAATCTTGTGTTTCAAGAAGTTAGGGGAATACTGTTTGGAAAAAACCCGTCTTCTTGTGCAAAAAGATGGAACTCTCTATGGAATACTCGTATATATGCAAAAGATGGAACTCTCTATGGAAATGTGGGTGTAAAACTGTAAATACCAAGCTAATTTCCAATAAGATAAAGAAAAGGATTGTACTTCCACCATCCAGAAATGCCATCGACTCAATGACATTTGGAAGATTTCAGTAATCGAGAATTTCTCTTGACTAGTAAATAAACAAGTTTGCCTACAACAGCTCAGACACAGATTCTCAGCAAGGAATAAACACACCAATAGTTTATAACTTTATGGGGACCAAAATAAAGATAACACAGATGGGAGATTTGATGTTCCTCTCAAAAATAACACCATCAACAGCAGAGGATTTCCCAGCTTCCCATATTTCAACAAATAAAACAATCATTTTCCAACTTTTCAAATGGATATCTCTCCCATTTGTCTCGTCGGAGTTTTGCAACGTTTGTATACAAAATGTCGTTTACTGAAATGGGAATAACAAAACGGTTCAAATGGGCATCATAACTCTTACCCCGATTCCCCATTGGCCAGTTGTTTTCCAAGTGTCATCTGTAATCGATTGCATGACTAGGATGAATCCTTTTATGAATGAAAGAGAGGAAACTTGTGGAAAGTTATTGAGGAGGACATGAGAAATCGTATTTGACTGCTACCTACTCGTAACGAAACAAAGAACTTTTTCGTTCTCGGAACGGCTAGCTTTCTACTACCCTGTCCTTTTTGTACAGTAGTTAACCAATATGTACATAGGTACTTCAGTGTAGAGTTGTAGACTATATACACTGTATTCATTTATACCCAAGCTAAAACTTTTTATCTTATCCTTTATTTCCTTTTCTTTGCCAGATCACCCTGTCATTGCTCTCTCTCTCTCTCTCTCTCTCTCTCTCTCTCTCCATTCAAACTTGGTAATTCTCTTGTTGAGTATGTCAATTATGAACGAATGAATTTCGCAAATAATGGCATTTTATGTGACAATAATGTTATTTTATGCAAAACTTTGTCTTGACATCGCTACATGACAATCTGGGAGGAAAAAACTTGATATCAATGATGTTCGTATAAAAAGAAAACAAAAACATGGATGTATCTATCTCTTCTGTTTCTATTGTTGGGAATGATTCTTCTTTTTTGTGACAATAATGTTATTTTATGCAAAACTTTGTCTTGACATCGCTACATGACAATCTGGGAGGAAAAAACTTGATATCAATGATGTTTGCATAAAAAGAAAACAAAAACATGGATGTATCTCTTCTCTTTCTATTGTTGGGAATGGCTCTTCTTTTTCCTGGTTGTTGTTGTTGTTGTTTTTGTTATTATTACATTTTTTTTTTCTTTTCAAACACCTACGTATTCTGCAAATGTAATAGAAAGTCGTGTGATGTTCACACCAGATTTTTTTTCTTTCTTTCTTTCTTTCTTTCTTTCTTTAGGACCACACGCACTTGAAAAGTTCATCTCTCCTAGAGCTCAATCGAAAAACAATCACTTCAGATTCTCCTATCAGTTCTCTGGGCTAAATCTGATGTGTTTCTCAGGAGGTGTTTGGTTCGAACCTCGGTCATTATTTGAGCTGCAACAGCGCTCGGCTGCATCCAAGATGCTAATTAAGAAATCTTACATCATCCTGTCAAAAAAATACGTACATACCTACTATGTACGTATTATGAAAAATACAAATTTCATAGAAACCAGTGGTGGGTCGTAAGATTGTCAAAAGGGTAAGCTATAGAGTATAGACATACCTATAAAAAAAAGAAAAAGAAAATACAAAATCACTATCTTGAAAATAACAATGAAATATGAAAAATGAATTAAATCAAGAATACCTTACATATGACAGCGCTCGGCTGCATCCAAGATGCTAATTAAGAAATCTTACATCATCCTGTCAAAAAAATACGTACATACCTACTATGTACGTATTGAGAAAAATACAAATTTCATGGAAACCAGTGGTGGATCGTAAGATTGTCAACAGGGTAAGCTATAGACATACCTATAGTACTATAGAGTAGGTCTGACGATCGGAGTGATTGTATTGACTAAGATAAGATCACACCATTTGTCTTGATGCGAAATATTTGGACAAAGATTTGTTCAAACGATATCTTCCAAAGTGTTTGATCGCCAAATAAATTTAGATAAATTTGTGTTTGATCATGTCTGACAAAACACAAGAGGTAGAAACATTTGTCCAAGTGGTAAACAGTTTGATATGGCTCTTAGAATCCAGGTTGATGAATCACTCACTATTTTTGATAATAATCGGTAATTGGGGTGGAAGGAGAGAAAAACAAACCGTGGGGACGAAGAAAAGCAATATAGATACGAGTGTGCTTCCCATACTTCAAAGGAGCATACGGCACTGAAAAATAATTTTCATAAAAACTCCCATATATTTTAACCTTACATGCACTGTGAATGGCTGTGTTGGATAAACTGCATTTAGCATCAGATTCTATAATGGTCCTAATTATGGTTCATTTTACACCATCCATTTTTGTACCGTGCAGGTGAAAATTTTCAAATGAAGATGAATTGCGGATCGTTAATTCCGACGGAATTTTGTCAGTTTTTGATACCCGATAGGTTGTTTGAGAAAGAAGAACAAGAAGACGCAGACGAAGAAGAATTAGAAGGAAAAGAAGAAGAAGCAGGAGAAGAAGGAGAAGAGAAGGTGAAGAAGAAGGAGAAGAAGAAGAAGACGAAGGAGAAGAAGGAGGAAGAGGAGAAGAAGAAGAAGAAGTGGAGAAGGTGAACATTTAGTCCAGTGGTAACGCGCTTGCTTACCATGCAGAAGGTCCTGGTTTCCCGATTTTGTGCAACCCGATTTCGCCACCGGGACACATAACATCTCAACCGGATTGTCCATCCATTCCCACGCCACACTCAACGTTGGTTAACAGCACTGTTTCATACGGTTATCCAATATCCAAACATCACAAAAACCGAACACCAACGGATAAGCAGCTATGGCTCTATGGCAAAATCCGATGGACTCTAATTTATGCAGAGAAACTTCTCTGGTCCAAATTACATACATTAACAAATTTATAGAAGAAAAAACCTAATCTTGCTAAAATATGTGTAAAAATACGAGAGAGAGAGAGAGAGAGAGAGAGAGAAAGAGAGAGAGAGAGAGAGAGAGAGAGAGAGAGAGAGAGAGAGAGAGACAGAGAGAGAGAGACAGAGAGAGTTCTATTACTTCTGCCATCTCATCTACTTTGGGGCCCTAAGGTGTATTTAGGATGGGTGCCCATTTCACGGATAATACATTCTGCTGGGAGTGAAATCTTGGCGTTTTGGAATTAAGCACTTTTTTTTGCTGAATCTCTATCATGTCCAGAACTTCAGACACATTAATATGAGTACCAACATAAATAACCTAATGAGGGGCCCTTGTCTATTCTGTACATACCTCCAACCTCCATGGGTAAGAAGGTGGTTGGTACAACCATTCCCCAGAGAGGTATCCGTAAATACTCGTATATCCTACCTTTCTAGGTAGGTATGTAGTTAGGTAGGTATTTGAATTTCTCTCCACCAATTTTCAATATGCATTGCATTCCGAGCTTCATTTCAAATCAGGTCTATTTTGGTACCAAAAATACCACACAAAAGGTAAGTAGGTTATTATTATTATTTATTTATTTATTATTATTATTTTTTTTCATTAGGCGCTTTAACAATGTTTTGTGCATGTGGTTCGCGCCGTGTAGGCTATTTTGATGATAACAATGTTATGATATTATTAGTCATAGGTATTTTGCAAAAAAAAAAAAAAATCATTATTGCAACCAGACCAGATGAGAGGTATTCAAGGTATGAGTTTCATTCGAGCGAAATGTGCGGTCACCTACGCTCTGGCTGATATTCGAGCTGGAATTTCCGGGAATTTTTGCCGATTGGCCTCCTAAAACCGGGCAGGAATTTCGCACAGAATTTCAGGGGAGGAGAGAGAGAGAGAGGGGTGAGAGAATTTAGGGAAATTTGATACAAACTTATACATAAACATTTACTATTTATAGGAATACGGTACGTAGGTATCCTGTTTTTTCAGGCAGTTAACATTATCTGGAATTTGGACGAATTTGATAGCGCTAAACAAGTAAAGTTATTAGACAGTTATGTACACAGGTTGTAGGTAGTGTAGGTACTCTAGGTAACGGAGCAATAGGAATTCAATAGTTTGAATTTATGGTTAGAGGATGATGATGGGGGTTCAGCAGTGAAAATAGACCCATCTTCGTGGAACGACGGCAACATTGTACTGACTAGTGATCTGATAGGTTTTTTTGTTGCACTATTGGAATGTCCTACCTGTTACCTACCTACTCGTATTTGTATAGATACCTACCTACCTATCTATGTTTATACCTACGCAGTTCGTACCTATATGCCTAGATGTATTTGAGTTTACTGTAGGTGCCACTGGGGGTAGGTATGATTGGAATGACAAACATTTTGAATGCGGACCTAATAATAATGGAATAAATAGCAAATACATATAACAATTATTAACAAAAAAAAAAATCTCTGTCCCTGTGTACCTAGGGCCCTTTTTAGATTCATTTTTCTCCTTTACTGTAGATACTCTATACTCTGTGACGTGCTCGTAATTATCCACGCGATCCAAGTGTAAAGGAAATGGGCAAATTGGTAAGTGTAGAGTAGAAATAAGAAGTGAGTGTAGACTATAAATGAGAGCCTGAGAGGTGAGTACAAAGTAGAATTTGAGAGCTAAGTACAAACTTACAAAGAAGTAAAGCAGTCCCAAAATTTACGGATCGAGAATTTCATTTTCTCTCGTCTCGTGGAGAGAGAGATCATGAGACAGGATCCTGTGTTTTCACGAGACGAAGTGGAGAAATGGTCAATTCTCACTATAATATGCTTCTATAGACTTTTTTTTATGTTTGATAGAGGGAACTGTTACTGCTAAGGTCTTATTTTTCCGAAGGCGAAGACAGAAGAAACTGAAGGAAGACAGGATACAAGACTGGATAGGAACGAACTTACCTATCTGTTTATATCCTAAACTCGCGCTTATACAATGTAAACGCGCTATCCACCGGGCAATGTAAGGCCTAATTAGAGAAGAAAAACATACTCCAGAGGAGCACAAAAAGTGAATTAATGAAAGAGTGTAGTGAAAAATCCAAGAAAGAACCGAACAAAAGAGTCTGCACTATGTACTACAGTTTGCAGTATTCTTTTCATGCAATGAAGCATTGACTAGTGGATCCATAATGAAAGAACCGAACAAAAGAGTCTGCACTATGTACTACAGTTTGCAGTATTCTTTTCATGCAATGAAGCATTGACTAGTGGATCCATAAAAAGGATGAAAAAGAAAATACATAGATCTAGGAAGGTAAAAGGTACCTAACTTGGTGCATAAAGAATATTTTGATCATAAAACAAGAGAAAGAAATTCTTTATGTCTACCGGGGAGAAAAGGGAATTTTTCCAGACGAATTTCCCGTCGCTGTTGGACTAATTAAAATCTGAAAATCACGAAACAAAAGAGTGCAAAATTTAAAGAATATTTTGATCATAAAACAAGAGAAAGAAATTCTTTATGTCTACCGGGGAGAAAAGGGAATTTTTCCAGACGAATTTCCCGTTGCTGTTGGACTAATTAAAATCTGAAAATCACGAAACAAAAGAGTGCAAAATTATTAGAAATTAGAATTTCTCCTTCACTTTCTGCTTTCTTCTTTCCTTTTGTCTGTTTTCTCTTCTCCGAATTTTCTTTCACTCCTTTTTTCTCTGTTCTTCACTTCTTTTTCTCTCTCCCACGTTCTTCTTTTTGTGCATTTCTTTTATCTTTTCTTTTCTGCTCGAATATATTCTGCAAGGCATTTCCTTTTCATCTTTCCTTCTTTTTTGTTCTCCTTTTCATATTTTCTCGGAATTTTCCATCTACAACAGAACTAAAGACATATTAGCGCTCCGCCCCGCCAAGTCAAGAAGGTTTTTTTTTCACGAATTTTCTTTCACTCCTTTTTTCTCTGTTCTTCACTTCTTTTTCTCTCTCCCACGTTCTTCTTTTTGTGCATTTCTTTTATCTTTTATGTAGAATTATGGACTTGTAATCCGTGGGTTCAGGTTTGAGTCCCAGAAAGGACACGAGAAATTTAGTACTGTCATTTGTCTGATCTAATTAAGACCTTTATTATTACAGACAAATATGACAATAATGGCTAAAAAAATATGTAAATAAAGAGGTGGAATTGCCCCTCAGAATTCTCAGAAATCTCTACCATCCAAACAAACACTTAAATACACCTCTTATAGACACCCATTTTTTTTTTTTTTTTTTTTTTA